>NC_079216.1:7030825-7215825 GCF_029633865.1 Lampris incognitus | reverse complement strand
AGATTCTCTTTTAGACCCGAGGCTCCTCAGCAGGGAAACAGCATGCTGGGGTGACAGAGCAAGAGAGAGAGAGGGAGAGAGAGAGGGAGAGACTAAGATAGAGAAGGAGAGAGCGCAAGATAGAGAGAGAGAGAAAGAGACTAAGATAGAGAGGGCGAGACTAAGATGGAGAGATAGAGAGAAAGAGACTAAGATGGAGAGAGAGCGAGATAGAGAGACTAAGATGGAGAGATAGAGTGAAAGAGACTAAGATGGAGAGAGAGCGAGATAGAGAGACTAAGATGGAGAGAGAGCGAGATAGAGAGACTAAGATGGAGAGATAGAGTGAAAGAGACTAAGATGGAGAGAGAGCGAGATAGAGAGACTAAGATGGAGAGATAGAGTGAAAGAGACTAAGATGGGGAGAGAGCGAGATAGAGAGACTAAGACGGAGAGATAGAGTGAAAGAGACTAAGATAGAGACAGATAGACAGAGAGACTAAGAGAAATACAGATTGAGAGAGACTAAGCTAGAGAGTGAGGGAGTGAGATAGAGAGACTAAGATAGAGAGAAAGAGACTAAGAGAGACAGTGGGTGACGGCACCTATTGCTACTGTTGTTGTTTGATATAATAATCATTGTTGTGTTGTTGCTGTTATTATTATAATCATTGTTGTGTTGTGTTGTTGTTTTACATGCTTTGGCAATATGTACACGTATGTCATGCCAATAAAGCACATATTGAATTGAATTGAATTGACTAAGAGAGAGTGAGACTAAGATGGAGAGAGAGAGAGAAAGAGAAACTATGATAGAGAGAGCGACAGAGTGAGAGAGAGACTAAGATAGAGATAAAGAGAGACCGATTGAGAGAGACTAAGATAGAGAAGGAGAGAGAGAGAGAGAGACCAAGATACAGATAAAGAGAGACAGATTGAGAGAGACAAAGAGAGTGAGAGACAGTGAGATAGAGAGTGAGAGACTAAGATACAGAGAGAGAGAATAAGAGGTACAGAGAGAGACAAGAGAGAGAGAAAGACAGCTAGAGAGAGATAGATCAAGAGAGACTAAGATAGAGAGGTAGAGAGAGAGAGGCTAAGATAGAGACAGATAGAGAGAGAGAGCGAGCTCTTTAAAGCGTTATGAGTCATATGCTGACATTACATAATGTGTCTGGGGCAGTTCTCTGATAACGCCTCCTCTCGCCGAACACAGACCCAGATGATGCGCACAATACACACATTTGGGGTTATGCACATACATACATTTACATATTTATATATATAAAAAAGCACACCATAAAAAAACACTTCTTAACCAAACACAACTGTTAGCATTGGCCGCATCATGAAAGTCGATGTCATTTTCCTTGCTTTTTAACTTCCTGCATTTTTTTTTCTGTACCAAGTCCCAGAGTAAAGCTATGGATCCTTTTTTTATATATAATAGTGGCGTTTATGATGGATTGACAATGAAAGTATACACTGGCTATGCTTCTTTCTTTTAAGTGAATGCCTTTCTGTCAGGTGGTGATTTAGTACCGTTTATATCTCTCTCTCGCTCCTTTATACTCTTGCTCTCTCTGTCACCCAACTGCCTCTCCATCAATCCTTCACACCATCTCCAAGAAGTGGCTGTTATTATTATTATTATTATTATTATTGCAGTGGGGCTCTGTGAGTCTGCAGACAGCGGGCCGGCTAGGTGTCCCATCTCCGCCTGAGAAATAAAGAAAAGGGTCGTGTCTATATGGCAACCCTAGCTTTGCGAAACTCTCGTGGGATTTTCAACCTAACCTAACCTTAAACTAACCCTAACCCTAACCTTAAGCTAGCCCTGACCTAACCCTAATCCTAACCTATCCCTAACCTTAAGCTAGCCCTGACCTAAGCTAACCCTAACCTATCCCTAACCCTAACCTATCCCTAACCTTAAGCTAGCCCTGACCTAAGCTAACCCTAACCTATCCCTAACGTAAGCTAACCCTAACCTATCCCTAATGTAAGCTAACCCTAACCTAATCCTAACCTTCAGCTAACCCTAACCTTCAGCTAACCCTAACCTTAAGCTAACCCTAACCTAATGCTTACCTTGCACATGTGCAAGAGTTTCACAAATCTGGGGTTACCATCTAGACACGAGCAAAGAAAATCTCCTGGGTGCTTCCTCATACATGAGAAGATGACCGCCACAACGCCGCCTCCCGCCCACAGCTGTCCGTCTCTCCCACGGCAGGGACGCCGGTCCGTCTGGATTGCCCGTCTCTCGGTGAAAGTGGAAGTGGTGATGATGGATGCCAGATGCGGAGCTCTCTGCTGTGTTGTCCCCCGAGCCGGCCCGAGGCGCCGTGTCCTCGGGGCCCGGGCCAGCTGTCCCCCATCCCCGCAGACGACTGCTGAACAGGCCTGAGAGTTTATCCAGTGTGCGGTGAGCCCGAGTGGGAGGACGTCGTGTTCTCCGGCTCAATATGTTATCGAGTGTCTTTTCCAGTGGTGAATGTGTCGACGACGTTCCTGGGGGGAGAGAGAACAGGAAAAGGAACACAGATCATTTTAGCTTTCATATAACACTGAATCAGGGCCAGGCAGTAATTCAATATTATTATTTAATCAACTTTCAAGGAAATGTGGTTATTGTCACATCGTGATGGCACACATTTTTTTCACCTAACTTATGACAAATCTAGCGTTACCGGATATTTCTCTCAAATGAGTTCCGCAATATTCAAAGGCAGGGTAGCGATTTATATGAACTACACGTAAATACAACACATCCACTACACCGCTATAGGCGGTCTGCAGCCCTGCCATAACTGATACAGGCTGAGTCATAAAGGTTTTATTCATGCGTTATGAGTAATGCCGTCTGCTCACGGCCTCGACGGAGGCTTCGGAGACTTCTCATAGCTGTCCAGATGTGGTCTGGTATGATCATCAAGCTTACAGCAACACAACGCATCAGTGCAGACAGGAAGCCAGTCAGTCAGCAGACCCAACACAGACCTTATCAGCCTGCAGGGTGGAGGCATAACACATGAATAACACCTTTATGACTCAGGCTGGAGCAGCTACAGCAGATCTGCAGACTGTCTATAGAGCTGTGTAGTGAATGTCGTGTATATAGAGTCAATGTGAATCGCTACCAAGGGAAGTATTACTTCCAAGTCTTTTTGGTTTGATATTAAACTTTACATTACCCAATATTTCAGTGTGATAAACTGCATTTGGATTAATAACATGTTTTGGGTCCCTCCCCCCTTTTTCTCCACAATTGAATTTGGCTAACTACCCTGCCCGCTCTTCCAAGCTGTCCCGGTCTCTGCTCCACCTCCTCTGCTGATCCGGGGAGGGCTGCAGACTACCACATGCCTCCTCCGATTCATGTGGAGTCGCCAGCCGCTTCTTTTCATCTGACAGTGAGGAGTTTCACCAGGGGGACGTAGCGCGTGGGAGGATCACGCTATTCCCCCCAGTCCCCCCCCCCAACAGGCACCCCGGCCGACCAGAGGAGGGGCTAGTGCAGCGACCGGGAGACATACCCACGTCTGGCTTCCCACCTGCAGACACGGCCAATTGTGTCTGTAGGGACGCCCGACCAAGCCGGAGGTTACATGGGGATTTGAACCGGCGATCCCCATGTTGGTAGGCAACGGAATAGACCGCCACGCCACCTAGATGCCCCATAACATGGTATTTTTTGCATATAAGCAGAAATGGTTTATATGTCTGTGATGGCCTGGCGGCCTGTCCGGGGTGTTTTCCTGCCTGCTGCCAAATGACTGCTGGGATAGGCTACAGCATCCTGCGACCCTAATTAGGATAAACAGCTTGGATATACTTTATTAATCCCCGTGGGGGAAATTATGCTATGCATTTAACCCATCCTAGCTGTGTAGCTAGGAGCAGTGGGCAGCCGCCGTGCAGCACCCGGGGACCAACTCCAGTTTGTCTTGCCATGCCTTGCTCAGGGACACTGACAGGAGTATTAACCCTAACATGCATGTCTTTTTGATGTTGGGGGAAACCGGCGTACCCGGAGAAAACCCCACCACAGACACGTGGAGAAGATGCAAACTCCACACAGAAGACGACCTGGGATGACCCCCGAGGTTGGACAACCCCGGGGTTTGAACCCAGGACCTCCCTGCTGTGAGGTGACAGTGCTATCCACTGGGCAAAAATGTCTAAAAACATGTCTTCACTCCGTCACTATGGGTTACCGAGTGTAGATTGATGTGCAGAACTAAAACAATTTATTTGCTCTTCCGCTTTGATAAAAGACAACCTTGCGATGCTGTGTTGCTGAAGAAGTAAAGCCGGGAACAAGGCCATGACCGATCTGAAAAGTGGGGACTCGTTTTAAAAAGTACCTGTATTGGATGTTCCCTGTCCTTGAGCGCTAGTCTGCAAGGAGAGAAGAGAGAGAATACCAGTTACCTGCAGCAATAATGAAGCAATTATTTTTGAGAATCCTCATCTTTTTGTTCCCGGTCTCAAAGTTCAATATGTTTGAGCTCTGAAAACAGTCATAGACATCACCTGGCGGTGCTTGAAAAGGCTCCTTGAGATAAGAAATGAAAAGGTGGTATATAGAAAGGATGAAGCCAGGTTGGGTTGGTCAGTCAGTAGTTTGTAATGTGGGCGGATAAGAAGAGCTCCCACCTTGGCGTAGTGACTAACGCTGAGGAACAGAATCAATAATGTGATCTGGTCTGCTGCTAATAGTTTTTCTTATGTCTTTCTACTTTGAAACCAGAGATGCCGATCACATCTGATCATCCATACCTAACCCCCGAGTCGTGTGTTGGTGTACCGGGGTTGACCTCTATGAGGCCAAGGCAGTTGCGTAGAGCGCGGTTATTCTAACCGGCTCCGATGGAAGTTGCTCTGAGCACAATTTAAAAGCGTCATGGGAAAGAGGAGAACGAGAAAGGTCGCTTTGGGTCGCGGTGAACACGCAACGCTTTCACAATGATGCGACGAGAAGAGAATAGCCCATTATGGATTAGCATGGCGGTTAAAGGCAGGGAGGCAGAAATCCATTTGTGGTCAGAATAAATGTCAAAATCAAGTGATTAAATGTGGCTCGTGTCTGGGAAGGCTTCACTGTGAGCAGTGAGAGAACACAGCAGGACTAATATGGAGCCTATTGACTGAAACGAGGGGAAAATAACACGAACTTTGCTGCAAAGTAAATGCAGTTATGCTGGACGGAGGTTCCAACACTTCACAGAAATCTCCATCTATTCTCCCATTTCCCTCATTTATTCCATCGCTAGGGGAAAATGTCCAAAATATGAGACATGTGGTTTTAACCAGGTCCACCTGACATCACACCAGCAGTCTGTTTTATTTTCATGCTGCACTGCAAAACTACCAAGTCATCATTTTTCATATTCAAGTAAAAAAATCCCCAAAACAAACAAAATAATGTGCAGCTGCGCTGAGATAGTTCAGCAAGACTTCCTGGAACAAGATAAATGTCCTTCAGCTCTTGATGAGTAAATGATTCTTGAAACAACATGACAAAATATCTCTGTCTGACCGTAGGACTGTCAGATTTGTTCATATAATACTTTACTTTGCAGTGTATTGTAAGGCAGACACACGCGTGTGCATAAGCATAAGTTAGATTCATCATGTCTATTTATTACCTTTTTGTGTGGACTTGGACTGACTAGCAGCCACTGTAGTCAGATCTGCTGGCAGACCCACATATACCCCACCATAGTTCCTGAAAATAGAATAGAAGAGAATGGGTTAGAATAGACTAGAGTAGAATGGATTAGAATAGAATGGGATGGATTGGAATGGAATAGAACAGAATGGATTAGAATAGAATAGGATGGGAAGGATTAGAAGAGAAGAGAATAGGATGGATTAGAATAGAATAGAATGGGATGGATTAGAAGAGAAGAGAATAGGATGGATTAGAATAGAATAGAATGGGATGGATTAGAAGAGAAGAGAATAGGATGGATTAGAATATAATGGGATGGATTAGAAGAGAAGAAAAGAGAATAGAATGGGATGGATTAGAAGAGAAGAGAATAGAATGGGATGGAATAGAATGAGATGGGATGATTAGAAGAGAAGAGAATGGATTAGAATAGAATGGAATAGCTTTGTTTAAAAAAATAAGATTTTGAAGGCATTTGAATGACGTTAGAGCATTATCATGACATGAGACTATGTGTGTTGTGGGGTTGTGGCTGTGGTAATATGGTGTTATAGCTTAAATGTTGTCATTCCCCGGTCTTAAAGGCTGCATTACAGTAAAGCGAGACAGTTTTCTGAACTTGCTCCACTGTTTTAGTGGCATGAACAACGGATGTCTCTGCCTGCTTGGTCATCATATCCACATTACTAATGATCATTTCTTTAATTTTCCTTGTCTGTAAATGTCTTCTTAAAGCACCAAAAGTCATCGCCAAAATATCACCACATTATCAATATCACAGTCCAAAGTAAAGTCTAAAGTATTGTGATATTTGGTTCTGTCAGTATCGTCCAGCCTAGACAGCGTTACATTCAAGAGTAACTAAGCACTCATTTTTAGTCTGTCTGTGTCTACTGGCATCTATAAAGGATATAAAGAGGTGTAGATGTAGAGGACAGTGATGGAGGTGTCCATGTATAAAGGATATAAAGGGGTGTAGATGTAGAGGACAGTGATGGAGGTGTCCATGTATAAAGGATATAAAGGGGTGTAGATGTAGAGGACAGTGATGGAGGTGTCCATGTATAAAGGATATAAAGAGGTGTAGATGTAGAGGACAGTGATGGAGGTGTCCATGTATAAAGGATATAAAGAGGTGTAGATGTAGAGGACAGTGATGGAGGTGTCCATGTATATAGGATATAAAGGGATGTAGATGTAGAAGACAGTGATGGAGGGTCCATGTATATAGGATATAAAGGGGTGTAGATGTAGAGGACAGTGATGGAGGTGTCCGTGTATAAAGGATATAAAGAGGTGTAGCTGTAGAGGACAGTGATGGAGGTGTCCGTGTATAAAGGATATAAAGGGGTGTAGATGTAGAGGACAGTGATTTAGGTGTCCATGTATAAAGGATATAAAGGGGTGTAGATGTAGAGGACAGTGATGGAGGTGTCCATGTATAAAGAATATAAAGGGGTATAGATGTAGAGGACAGTGATGGAGGTGTCCATGTATAAAGGATATAAAGGGGTGTAGATGTAGAGGATGGTGATGGAGGTGTCCGTGTATAAAGGATATAAAGGAGTGTAGATGTAGAGGACAGTGATGGAGGTGTCCATGTATAAAGGATATAAAGGGGAGTAGATGTAGAGGACAGTGATGGAGGTGTCCATGTATAAAGGATATAAAGGGGTGTAGATGTAGAGGACAGTGATGGAGGTGTCTGTGTATAAAGGATATAAAGGAGTGTAGATGTAGAGGATGGTGATGGAGGTGTCCATGTTTAAAATATCTATTTAACACTATATGAGCCCAAAATCTTCCTTCTATAAGTGCACTTTGTTTTAATTGATGCTGTTCTTTTGTACATAGGTATTGTAACAGAAGTAGGGATGGATGGATGGTCTTCCGAACAGATTCTGACATAGATGACTGGTCCCCGCAGGTCTGTGGTCGGGGGTAGGATTACAGCAGACTGAATATCAGATCCACTGTAAAAACACATAATACGATATGAGGATAAAGGACGTGTTGGGTCAGAGGTGTGAGGAAATTCACAGGGTGGTGTTACAAGCGTGGAGGTGGTGCCCTCCTTTAAGAAAACGCTCAAGATTCCATCCATCCATCCATTATCCAAATTGCTTATCCTGCTCTCAGGGTGGCGGGAATGCTGGAGCCTATCCCAGCGGTCACTGGGCGGCAGGCGGGGAGACACCCTGGACAGGCCGCCGGGCCATCACAGGGCCACCCAAGATTCACCATGTAGAAATATGAGAACTACACTGACTTCACCTCCCTACTCGTATACCACCCAGTGATAAATAATGTGCATCTAATGAGCCTATCTACGGACAGCAGACCTTCAGATGTAAGCCGTAATGCTGCAATCTGTAAAACGGGGTTTCTTGGAGACAGCTAGAGCTGAAACAACGTGAACGTGAAACGTGTCGTTTTACACTCGGAGGAAAGGCATGCAAACAATAAGCTAGGAAGAGGAGCCGCCAAAGGAACAGCAGAGTCGAGACGGCGAGTGCATTGGGTGGAGTACCTTCTTTTCTCATCGTCTGGCGAGGGCTCTTCTGTCCTGATGGAAAGAGGAGACGCAGGTCAGGCCAGCCCATAGGAACACACAGCATACTGCCTCCTTTCTTTTCGGTTTCGTTGGGTTTGCATCGCCCCATCGCTCTGCTATACATCTCTTGTCTTTTCCGTTTTGTTCTACGCAGTGATGAAGCGGCGAGTACAACAGTGGGTGTGCTATCATCTTCAGTTAGTGACCGTCACTAAACCACCGAAAACCAGTACGGGCAACGTTTTCAGAAAAGCATCAATTTACCCGTCTTGATGCTCAATAATCCAGGTAAGAAGGTTGAGTCAGTTCATCTGGACACAACGTTTCATCGTCATCTAAGTGACCTCTTCAGTCTCAACTGACTGCAGGTGTCCCCACCCTTATAAACAATGCAGTGCCTAACGACTGACACCAACGACCAGTTTCATATGCAAATATGGGTGTGACCCCTGACTAGAGTCACGATGGCCATGTGTACTATTCACAGAGGATTAGGGGATGGTTGCAATCACAGCATTGTAAGACGGTGTGGTGGTGTGACCTAGCCAATGGGTCAGATTTGTGGACAACACCTGGGTCATCTACAGGCCAGTAGCTCAGAGGCCACTGCTGCCGATCGACCCGGTCACGGCTCTTTTCTGTCCTGGCCCCACAGTGGTGGACTGAACTCCCCACTGATGTCAGGACAGCGGCGTCGCTGCCCATCTTTCACCGCAGGTTGAAAACTCACCTCTTCAAGAACTACTACCCTGTTACTTGCCCTTAGCACTTATTGTATTCACTCATTTAACAAAAAACCCTCTTTCTTGGGCTTTCACTTTAGCACTGGTTGTGGTCTTAAGATGCTTGTTTAGAGAGAAGATGCACTTATGACCTCTGATGACTAGTAGTTCTCCTGATTTCCTACATGAAATGCACTTATTGTAAGTCACGTTGGATAAGAGCGTCGGCTAAATGACTGCGATGTGATGTCATGGATGAGGATGTGCACATTCTTGATAGGGAGGAACGCTGGTTTGAACGGGGAGACAAAGGGGCCATCTATGTGAAGAGGGAACGACCATCCCTGAACCGAGGGGTGGGGTGGGGTGGGGTGGGGCCTAAGAGTACATCTGTCACCATCTCACAATGATGTGACTGCAAGTATTCCCCAACCCTCTATGAACAGTACACATGACCATCGTGACTCTAGTTAATGGTCACGCCCATATTTGCATATGAAACTGGTTTGGGTCGTTATTCACATGTACTGTTTATAAGGGTGGAGACACCTGCAGTCACTGTATTGTTTATAAGGGTGGGGACACCTGCAGTCACCGTATTGTTTATAAGGGTGGGGACACCTGCAGTCACCGTATTGTTTATAAGGGTGGGGACACCTGCAGTCAGTTGAGACTGAAGAGGTCACTTAGATGATGTTGAAACGTTGTATCCAGATGAACTGATTCAACCTTCTTTGCTCATTAATGTATCTATTTTCCCACTGAAGTAAGTGATTATAGAAGCTACATCAGTTTGGTGCTATTTAATTGGATGTACATCAGCATTTAGGTCAGCTCTTCGAAAGGCAGGTTAACTAGAGTCTGTGAATAAAAAGGTGGGTGGACCGGGTGTAGGTGTTTAGCCTCCACTACAGCGCCGGTTTTACTGGTATCCACTCTGTTCTTTATTCTGGGAAGTGCGCCTGTGTTTTGGAAAAGGTGCTATGAATAGAGAATTTAATCATTTTCATTATCATAAAAAAGGGACAGCCTTATTTATTTTTATCATATATTGTAATAATTCTAATTCTAGTTATAATAATTTTAATAATAACTATATTGTTTTCCATCCATCCAGCCATTATCCAAGCCGCTTATCCTAATTAGGGCGGTGGGATGCTGTGATGGGATGTGACGGGGGTGTTGTGATGGACTGGCGGCCTGTCCAGGGTGTTTCCCCATCTGCCGCCCATGACTGCTGGGATAGGCTCCTGCGTCCCCCGTGCGACTATATTGTTTTGTTATATATTATTACTTATATATATATATGTAGGTGAAATTTCCAGCACAAATAAACGTATTCTTATATAGCAAATGTATCTGATTTGCCTCACTGTTGGCTGAATTTTAAAAAAACCCCAATTCATTTGTTTGAATAAAAACCTGAATTTAACAGGAAGTAGAACATTCTCTTTCCATTTCCGTTCCTATGACACTGCGACGCCAGCGTAGGACCTTGCGTAAGACTTTAATACCGCTGTGGTTGCCATTAGAGTCTGTCTGTCTTCGTGTTCCTTCCTTTCTGCTCCACCCCAACAGGCAAAGACGGACAGGGAGAGAAAAACAGATGTGTCGAGGACCGGACGGGTCAGAACTGCGGTGCCGGTCCTACGGTGCGGTCTAATCTCTGGTCTAAATAGTGGGCGATGTTTTGCTGCTCTGGCTCAGGAAGCCGTGATTAGCTTTAATGAGTCAGTGTGCCGCTGTCAGCTCTCATGGGCCCTGAAGTCAACCGTACGGCTGCTCAGATGTTTATCGAGGAGCGTGCACGCACACACACACACACATGCACACACATGCACACACACATGCACGCACACATGCACACACACACACACACACACACATGCATGCACATTCAACCACACATAAGCACGCACAAAATTGCACATGCAAGCAGACACACACACACATGCACAGACACACACGAAACCCGCAGACAAGACAGACCCACACATATTAAACACGCGCGCACACATTTGCTTCCTCGCTGATTCTGGGAAGGGCTTTGGGAACGCCCACATTGTCTTATCCCGTAATAAAGCCTTCGCGGTGAATAATGGAGGAACAGCCTGTCCTCTAGGTATCGCCGCCGAGCCAACGTGGAAAGAAGCCGACGAGCGCCGCGGAAGAATGTTCAGCTTGGCCGAAGCAGCGTGAGCGACTTGCTCACTACCTGCCTACGTAGTCACACAGTCGGCGTCCTGTGACGAGAGTCACGCTGGACTGGCTGACTGACTGACTGACTGACTGACCGTCTCCTGCCGCAGGATGCCGATGACTGACTGGCCGAATTGTGCGACGAAGACGGCGCTTCTCCCAACCGGTGGGGAATAAGACAGGAAGTTGTGGATGTACTTACACGTCTTTGGAGGCCTCTGCCGGTCCTGCGGACAGATTACAGGGAAACAAAGAGACGTGTCACTTTCTGATCACTTCGTTAAAGTGGGTGTTTATGGAAAGGCCCCTTGGAGGCTCCTAGGAGACAGGGCCTCGGAGGTTTAGAGGGTCGGAGCAAACACCTTCAGGCTCACAGTCACGCACACGCTGGTACACCTTACAAATCATGGAAAAACCAGGATCCGTTCTTCAGTAGATATCAGATGTTAGACACACACACACACACACACACACACAGGTGGCAAAAAATGGAACAAAAAAATACGTATAAAGACAATAAAGTACTCGGAGGACGCGTGGCGTAGGAGAAAGCCTTCTTTCTGAACTCTTACCTCGCGTTTCCCGCTCTGCTCTCGCAGAACAGGCCGCAATCAATGAGGCGAACGCGGCTTTAATGGCCGGCACTTAAAATGCCACTGTAAACACTCGTTTAATTGCGCCGAGCGACGGCGAAAGGAAGCCGTGGGCTCTTGGCTGGCAGTGATTTGGCGGGAGCGGGCGGCGGTCGGGCGGGCGGGGTGGGGGTGAGGAGGCAGACTTGGAGAGCACCCCAGGGTCGTGAATGGGAGATTCTCGAGGGAGAATCTTCTGCTCCCAATCGCAGAAACTAGGGGGCACAGGATCAACATGACTGATGCGTAGCACCCCCCCCCCCCCCGCTTCAGAGCAAGGGTTGAGATGGCTGCCTTCACGGTCGATATAGTAGACTCTTATTATTTGTTCACGATGTGTTATTCCTTTTTATTTTTTTATTTTTTTATTCAGCACTTTCGCTGAGTGAAGGCCAATTTTGAGTATCCGCAGAAAGCACCTTGGCGGTTAGCTGTGAGGACAAAGCATATTCCACACCACAGCCGAGGATGTGAAATAAAATGCTTGGTGTGACTCACTGCCACAATCTGACTACGGTGCACAGGACCAGAATTTGAAATATTCTCGTGAATTTCCAAGAGTGTGGTTATGTGCCCTAAAAAAACAGCAGTTTTGATAACTGCTGTTCTTCCCATTGTCTGCCGGGAAGTGACAGAACACATGCGGTAGGCAGCACCACACAAAGCCCTCGGATGGGTACAGCTCTCAAGTACAATGGATGAGGGATATCGCATAATCGAGCTCATCCACTGTCATATGTCTCTGTTATGGAGGGACAACACTACATAGTCCGTAATGGATAAGAGTCGATAGCCTCACGAAGCCAGCCCACATCTCACAAGCTCAGTCTTCGTTATGAGAGATATCAGCGCCGCTGATACATTCCATGTACTTAAGTATAAAGTGCATGCTGCACAATAATGGAGTACACACTATAAAGGAGATCCCAGCATGCACTGCTGTTGCTGTACTACGTCCATTACACTTGGCGGATTCACATCCAAGCAGAAGTGACTCCAGAAGAACACTGTAGCTGTCCAGCTAGAAAACTTCTGTCTTGGCTCATAACTACATACATGAGGTACATACACTATACTAGAATAATCCTTCGGATTTGTTAATAAATACTGTAGCGACTTCAGGGGGCAGCCGAGAGCCACCGCAGCCGGGACATGAACCCATGTCGCCCGCACCACGGCCAACTGTGCTAACCTGTCAGCTAACGGGCCGACCCGTTAGCCAAGGGCTAGCGAGTCTAGTCATCCTTGGTCGTTACACTACCCCCCTTCGGGAAGTGCGTGCCCACGCTTCAGCATACCAACTCCCTCACGCCTATGGGCGCACCCGCTCCTGACGGCCTCACGGTCTCCCCATCCCCCTTCTAACACCAATGTAGCGAATTCAGGGGGCAGCCAGGAACCGCCGCAGCCGGGACGTGAACCTTGGTCTTCTGCACCACGGGCAACTGTGCTAACCAGTCAACTAAAGGGTCCGACCTGTTAGCCAAGGGCTAGCGAGTCTATTCATCCAAGGTCGTTACCATATTAATTAGCTGTACATTCTGACCTGCTAGCGGTAGTGGTGTTCCCTACTAGCACGCCGGCGTGTTCGGAAATGTGACGCTGCAGTTCTCACGAAGGCTCGCGGCTTTGGCGGATTAAACGCTGATCCAATCGTCTGCAAGGTCATTTTGGCTCCCCGCCCACTTGCGACGCCCCTAACACAAGCAAGTGGCTACTGGGCCTCGCTGGGCGAAGTGAACATTTCTGAGCTGGCTTGAGGCTACAAGAGTGGAAGGATCTCAACGGAAAGGAGACAGTACGACAGATACAGCGGTAGGATGTCTAACTTTCTATACTCCATCTAGCCCGTAGTGACTTGGAGAAACTTAAAAAAGGTCTCCCTTTACCTTTCAAGAGGGAACATTTCTGCTGTGCTTGTCTGAACTTCTCGTTATTTTCTGCCATCTACCATGTCCTCGAGCTCTACAAAGGCACCGCGCAAATAAAACGTACCATCACCATCATCATCATCATCATCTCACCGCATACTTAAAGCAGGAATGGAGGAAATACCTCCACTGACCTTTACAAGGAGTAACTAACCCCAGTTTTACTGTCTTGAGTTTTTCAAACCATACTCGGCTCCAGAGTAAGGACAGAGACACATGGCCAGGAAACCAGATCGTCTTAGCTTTAACAACACAACAAAACGGTATTTTCCTCTTGAACAGTGAATGAGCCGAGTGCCTTCCACGGCAGAGGGTCGACCTTGGCGAGAAGCAAGCGCGTAAAGTTTCCGCGTCCCGCTCGACTCCGTCCGGGATGATGGCGAACAATACCCGGGGAACGTAAAAACGAGAATTAATAGGGAGTCAAAATGGTCAAACCCACATTTTCCCAAAACCCAGTTCATCCGCGGAGACAGAACAAGAGGCCTTCCCTCGGCGAGCGGCGGAGTCTGCTGACCTGACACAGGGCCCCATTCACAGGCCTCACAAAAGCTCATTTGTAACCGGGCGTGCACAAGACTCGGGATGAGCGGTCGGTTGTATGGGTTCAGTAGAACTACTCCAGGACATTGAAAACATATTTGGCTTGATAAATGGCTTTGCTTATGGTTATGGTTATGACTACGCCTCTTGTAGCGTCTTAAGGAAGGATCACCTCCCGACGGGCTCCGTTCAGCAGCGGGATTATGAGCCCGTTCAACGCAAGAACTCGCCCTGTGACGCGAGACTCGAATTTCAGGAGGCGTCGAGATCTGATTTCTACAGGAAGAAGAGACACGCGATGCGAGGGACGGTGGTGTCCTCCGGGACTGTCCGGGCTTCGGGTGTGGAAGGACACGGGCAAACGAGCGAGGCCCATCGGTCACCGTTTTGTCAAAAAAAAACGCACCCTTCGCCCCGCCGTTGAACACCGGCCTCTGAGGCAGCCGACCTTCACGGGCAGACAAGACAAGACAAGCCACGTCCGCCACACAGTCCGGAGACGGGGCCACAAACCGTGTCTCTGTTTGACAAGGGCCATGCCTGCCTCGTACTGATTAGCCACGTGCGTGCACACAAGCATGGAGGGTGGTGCACGCACACACACACACACACACATTCGCGGCAACACTCCCGCTCTGACGAGTAGCGGTGCCGGTACCTCAGTCTACTCCCCCTGTGTCTTCACGGATGTGTTCGGGTGCGAGCTGGTTCGAAACCAGCGTCGTATTTGAGGACGGACCACCACGAGACGTGAAGACCAAGCAGGAGCGAGACCTCGACACGGTGTTTGTTTCTGCACGGGAAATTGTTTGTCCTCCCGGCTGTCGGCTTCATGAATGAAACCCGGCCGTTGCAGAACCGCGGCCGCAACTCCTGCTTGTCCTTCGCCCGCAGCAGCCACGCAAAGCTGCCGTGAGAGGTTTTAAGACGCGCCTGCCCGTCCTCGTAGGCGCCGTCGGAGGCCCCGAGTCAGGGAAACTGCCGTGGCCGTATGGCTGTCCGGCGGCGACTAACGCCTCGAAGGTTACACCGGGAAACCCTCTTTAACCCAAACCACTGACCAGGCCATCCCCTCGGGAGACCGCGAAATGGTTGGAAAAACACACTCACACACACACACACACACACACACACTCACACACACACACACACACACACAACAGAGTAGAGACAAATATGCATCAAAACTGTGCAGTGGACAAAGACAACTGTTATTAACCCCCGTGTTGAGGAACACAACATACATGAGGACCCCTGCAGAGTACACCCCCACATGTACTGTATGGCTGAGAGCACACACACACACACACACACACACACTAAAACACACACTAAAACACGAGGATGTCGCCACACTCCAGATGCACAAACACACACACCAACAAACCCCAAACGATGTAGGGTTACCCTGACGTGAATCACTTACATTCAAAACACCTCCCATCCTTCTCTCTTTCTCTCTGTCATGAATACAGTGACAATATTGCGGCACACAACACACACACACACACACAACACACACACACACACACACACACAGAAAGACATACAGATGTTGAGGAACACTCACCCCCTCCTGAGGTGCTGGTGGCTGAGGAATTGCCACAACCCATCTTGTATCAACGGAGCCACCGTCTGAGCAGCGTAGAGATGCTTAACGTGGAGAGGAAGGGCAGGCGGGATGCCCAAATGACATGGAGGGGGGAAGAAGGGAGAGCGAGCAGGGAGATGAAAGAGGGAGAGAGAGAGAGAGAGAAAGTCTTTTTTCTGTTTGACTGGGATCTCCTTTGATGGTGTCTCCCCCCTTGAGCTGGGAGGCTTTCTTTCCTCTCTGCAACGGAGAACTGAGAGTGGAGGGAAAGCATGGGTAGAAGGGCTGTTTTATACACACACACACACACACACACACACACACACACACACACACACAACGGGAGAGAGAGAGAGAGAGAGAGAGATGCTCTGCCCTCACATGATTTGCTCTTTTCCTCCACCCTGACACGGTTGCCCGGGAAACCGGGGGAAAAAGAGGGGGAGGGTGGGGTGCGGCTCAGCCAATGGGGCGCTTCCGTCTATTTACAGGGGAAATACAGTTAATACATTTACATTATAGTATCATATAATTTACGATATAATGATGTAAAGTTGCTACAATGTTATGATGCCACGTGACTATATAATGATATAAAGTTGATACAATGTTATGTCACGTGATTATATAATGATATAAAGTTGATACAATCTTATGATGCCACGTGACTATATAATGATATAAAGTTGATACAATGTTATGATGCCACGTGACTATATAATGATATAAAGTTGATACAATGTTATGATGCCACGTGACTATATAATGATATAAAGTTGATACAATGTTATGATGTCACGTGATTATATAATGATATAAAGTTGATACAATGTTATGATGTCACGTGACTATATAATGATATAAAGTTGATACAATGTTATGATGCCACGTGACTATATAATGATATAAAGTTGATACAATGTTATGATGCCACGTGACTATATAATGATATAAAGTTGATACAATGTTATGATGTCACGTGACTATATAATGATATAAAGTTGATACAATGTTATGATGCCACGTGACTATATAATGATATAAAGTTGATACAATGTTATGATGCCACGTGACTATATAATGATATAAAGTTGATACAATGTTATGTCACGTGTTTATATAATGATATAAAGGTGATACAATGTTATGATGCCACGTGACTATATAATGATGTAAAGTTGATACAATGTTATGTGTCATGTGTTTATATAATGATATAAAGGTGATACAATGTTATGATGTCACGTGTTTATATAATGATATAAAGGTGATACAATGTTATGATGCCACGTGACTATAATGCTATAAAGTTGATACAATGTTATGATGTCACATGGTTTATATTTTAACACATTTAAGATGTTTACATCAGCCTCGGCGTATCAGCAACATATTAGCCCGTCTGAGGAAGACACTCGCACAGAAACCCCCAACTCGACTTTCAGCCGCCAAACAGAGCAGTCATTATTTGTCTGTCTCAATGGGGGACTGTGCGGAGGGATGCAGATATTTTTAAATTCTCTCCTGGCAGGCTTTACAATGAGAGGCAGAAGGTGGGAGGCCTTGGAAACACCGCACAGCCTCGGCGTCAGCCGCAGGTCAGTTTGCATGCCCTCCAATAAACCTCGGTCCCTTTCCTCCGGCCGCCCATCAGCTACATCCGCCCTGTACAAAGTTTCGACGAGGAGCTCTCGTGAGTCTCCACTGAAGCAAATAATCACATTAGTTTATTGGCGTTATCAGCTTGGGATGTTGTGTGCGTCACGGCCGGGCGACATTGGTCAACAAATTGTCTCAAACCTCTTGATTTGCTCCATGTTTACCATGTTGCTTACAGTTTCCAGAGGTTTCCGCACACACACACACACACACACATACATACACACACACACACACACACACACACACACAGTCATATCTTTTTCCCCCCTTTTTCTCCCCAATTGTATCTGGCCAGTTATCCCACTCTTCCGCAGGGGTGCCGCCAGGGATTTTGCGCCCCTATAAAGAATATGACCGAGCGCCCTTTATCTATCTAATTAATCAAATAATTATTTTATTATGTTCCTCACTTCTCTAAACATTAAACCCCTTCCTCTGCCTTCATCCCATGCTACCAGCTTGCCCAACAATCCCCTCATCGACAGCTTCTCCAGTAAGGGACCGATTTTCTCAGTTTGACAAATCTACATATAACACGCTCTTAACAAAAAGGAACGTGACACCGCCATAGCCCAGATCGAACCTGTGGGCTCTTTCCTGTGGATCGTGAATCAGAGAGGTCTTCGACAAGATCTGGTCACATGCCATTGGGTAATCGGGTGGGATAAGGGGAAAAACTACAAATAAATCTATTTTAAAAAAATTAAGCACCGTTGCGGCGCCCCCTCTAGTCTGGCGCCCTTAGAATCTTCATAACATTATACCCACTTACGGCGCCACTGCTCTTCCGAGCCAGGGAGGGCTGCAGACTACCACATGCCTCCTCCCATACGTGCCCAGATAGCAAAACTGCTGTGGCCCGGACCCGTCCCACAACGAGGCTTTCATCCGGCCCACATACCGCGTGGAATGATGGCACTTGGGCGGTCCGCTCCTGTTTGCCAGATCTGGGCCAGAACCAAGCCATAGCGATGCCGCATGTGCCACATACTTGCCAAAGGTGGCCCATAGTTGTTTTGTGATATTTGGGCCATATTGACCATTTACCACACGGGCCGCTTCAGGGCCACATCCGGATCACGTGTTGCCCAGAGCACCGCAACTTTGCCAGAAAAGACCCACATTTGATTTGGGCCATATTTGCTGTTATACATGTGGGCCACTTCAGGCTCACATCCATTTTGTCAGGGCCAGGAGAAGGCCGCCAGTGCAGCATCCTTGCCTGAAGTGGCCCACATCCGGATGCTGTCTGGGTGTGGAGTCGCCAGCCGCTTCTTTTCACCTGACAGTGAGGAATTTCACCAGGGGGGACGTTGCGCATGGGAGGCTCACGCTATCCCCCCCAGCCCCCCCCTCCTGAACAGGCGCCCCGACCAAGCACAGGAGGCGCTAGCGCAGCGACCAGGACACATACCCACATCCGGCCTCCCACCCGCAGACACGGCCGATTGTTGTCTGTAGGGACGCCCGACCGAGCCGGGGGTGACGCGGGTAACACGGGACCCCCGTGTCGGTAGGCAGCGGAACAGACCGCTACGCCACCCGGAGGCCCGGTAGAAGAGACGTCTTCATCAGGGCCTGATTTCTAGTCGACGGGCCCAAGCCCTGAACCTGTTTGACAGACTGGGATTGGTGCCGATGAAGCACTTTGTCATTTCAGTTTCGTTCCAGTTCCCGGAGGCTCTGCTGAGATCATCAAGCCCAGGATCTGTTTTTTAAATGAAGACGTGGAGAACGCCAAGGAAGCTGTGATTTGCTTCTCGGCTGGTGTCTTGTGTTTACGGTGTGTGTCTTGTGTGTGTGTGTGTGTGTGTGTTTTCAATTATATCATATATATCATATTGATACGCTTTACCTCCACTGGGGCTGCAGATGACAATTAGCTTCCTCGCCACTCCTGATTTACAGCCCGTCAGATAGCCGCGAAGTGTTATGCTTTAACCATACGGGGCCCCGGTTATCAACCTAACGAGACGCGTTTTACTGAAGTGAGTCAGTCAACTTCACGAAACAACAACGACAACGACAACGCGGCCTTGGAGGGGGAACGCTCGTCGCAGCTGCTGCCTCCGCGACCCAACCTATAAACCACTTTTCTCTCGCGCTCGGTGTTTACACAAGGCTTTGGTTGACAGATGAAGAGGAGGAGGAGGAGGAGGAGGCACGGCCTTCATCCACCCGAGGAGCCTTCATGCACACGAGGTCCTGCACCTCTGCTGTCGATGAAGGCCTGATCTCTGTCGGGTCCGCATGCTTTAGAGACAGACGCAGTGCGGAGGACCAGATCCTGCAGACCTGCAGCGTTCACAGCATCAGCGAGCCCAGCATGCACGTGCCTCCTCTTTTCCTTTTTTTCTCCCAATTGCCCCACCCTTCCGAGCCGTCCCGGTCGCTGCTCCACCCCCTCTGCCGATCCGGGGAGGGCAGCAGACCATCTCGTGCCTCCTCCGATGCATGTGGAGTCGCCAGCCGCTTCTCTTCACCTGACAGTGAGGAGTTTCACCAGGGGGACGTAGCGCGTGGGAGGATCACACTACCCCCCCCACCCCCGAACAGGCGACCAGACGAGGCGCTAGTGCAGCGACTAGGACACATACCCACATCCGGCTTCCCACCCGCAGACACCAAGCCGGAGGTGAACACGGGGATTCGAACCGGCGACCCCCCCCCCCGTGTTGTTAGGCAACGGAATAGGCCGCTACGCCACCCGGGTACCCTCCCCTCTTATCATTTATCCTGGTTGCAGACGCTTCGTCAGTGTCCCCCCAGATGGCTGCAGGCGGCTGATAACACCTTATATCGTATATACCTTAATGCGCCGCGTAGCCTTTGAAGTTAATTATGCAGCTGTGACTCCTCGGCAACCGCACATCATACGAGCGTCTGCGTGATCCGGACTTCTAGAAGTCCTAGGGCAACTAATTTTTCTTTTCTTTTGTTTTTTTGTCCCACCCGCTACAACAGCAAAATATGATTGGCTGATTCGCCTGTCACTTAGCACCATGGGCAACTGGGCTAACCAGTCAACTAAAGGGCCCGACCCGTTAGCCAAGGGCTAGCGAGTCTATTTATCCAAGATCGTTACCATATTAATTAGCTGTAAATTCTGACCTGCTAGCGGTAGTGGAACACCACTACCGCTAGCAGCACAAGGCCTTCCAGCAGTCCTAACCAATGAGGGAGCCGGCCAGCTAACCCGTTCTCTGCCAAGAGACAACAGCAACGAAATCTGATTGGATAACTCGGTTTCCGTGGTTTCGGCACAGTAACCCTTCCGCTGCTGAAGCAAACTTGATAGAAACCAGGGCTAGAATTAGGATTAGAAGAGAGAGTTATTATGAAATGAAAGACTTTAAATACAGCATTTAAAATGCTGATATGCTGGGCCTTCTCTGAAGTCCTAGAAGTCCCGCAGGGTTCCCCTCTGCCGCGTATCTGTGTCTCTGTGTTTCACACTGGAGAATTTCATTTCATTTCATTTCATTATCGTCCATCGCACACACGCGGAGTCTAGTAGCCGAGACATATCCAGGCAGATGTCAGCCGTCGGACGGAGAACAGTACACCGTGTGTGTGTGTGTGTGTGTGTGTGTGTGTGTGTGTGTGTGTGTGTGTGTGTGTGCGTGAGACTCAAATTGCATAGAGGGAGATTTTAAATGAAAATACGAAGGGTCGTTTGAAACGGACCACATGATCTCTCTCCTGCGTGACATTTGGAAAGCACAAATGCCCGGTGACTGCAGAGACGCCATCAGCTGACCTGGAATCAGAGAAAGAGGTTTTTGTGGGTGTTCTGCATTCTCTGCAAGAAGTGTGAAGTAACCGGAGAGCCGGTCGAGGCCGGCAAGGCCCAGGTACATCTAATGCTCAGATGGCGTCACATGCACGTCACCGTAGCACGAGTGTCACATATCCATCTAGTTTTACCCCACAACGAACGCCAGCGTGGCCCTATCTACTTCTGCAGGGGGGGGGGTATAAAATCAAACTACAAACCAACGTGTAGTTTTGAGGGTGTAAACACTGTACACAAGTAGTGTTTAAGGGATTTCATTCTGAAGGGCTGTGCAGCCGTTTTGAGGAAACCAGCCTCCCCGAAGTGTGCAAGTCGCGTTGTTTCCAGGTGAATCAGAGTCAGGAGTCTTCATTCATCCCCGAGCGGAAACGGAAACGGCCGAACGACGACTCGTAGCCACTTTCAGAAGTAGGTCAGAAACCTTCCCTGTTCTCCGCTGCCTCTGGCGAAAGCTCCGTGCAGCGTCGCCTTCAACCTTATCCTTTACGTTTTTATTTTATCTACTAGAAGAACCCCGCTACAATGTAGCGGTTTGGTGATCCACCCGTCTAAATCTCCCTCCTCTTCATCCTGCCAGCTAACCGCCTTCCCCCTGCCCCTAAACCCCCCCCCACTCCAACTCCCTCCCCCCAAATGCACGGAATCATCTGAAATGCAGAGAAAAGTGGTTTTTAGCCATTTTTAGAAAATGCATATTTTTGCATAATTATGCATAATTATATTTTAATTTTCTGCTATTTTTCTGGTCCTCTCTGGAACAATACCTACCACCTCCAAAAAACATGAGGATCATAAGTGCAGTTTTGCAAAAATGCATATATTTTGCATAATGCCAAAACATTTCTAAGTCCCAGAAAAAAAAATTTATATAGGTGAAAAAAATCAAAGATACTCAGAATCATCTGAAATGCCGAGAAACGTGGTTTTTAGCCATTTTTAGAAAAATTCATATTTTGCATATTTATGCAAATTATGCATAATTTTAATTTTCCTTTCCCCTCACTCTCTGAGACAATACCTACCACCTCCAAGAAGAATTAGGATCATAAGTGCTTTAGTTTTCGGTCCCGCTATCTACACTAACACACACACACACACACACACATTCCGAAAATATATGAGTAGATTTTAATTCATCCTCGTGTATTTTTACGCCTTGCCGGTTTGTATGAAACGGGCTGTACTGATAAACTGGCCTCGTCTCGTACCGAAATTCAAATTCCCCTCTATGAAAAGTGTCCAACGCGAAGCCAAATGGAGAGCAAAGCCACTTCATATGTTTATGAAGCGCCTCTCAATACCTGAAATCCCGGCTGTGTCCGGATGGGGTCGCTGTTATATATAAAATGACAGCCGGAGGGGTGCAGAGACGCTACTGCAGCGAGGTTGCATGGAAGAATTAGACGACAGGGACGGGCTTCCTCTTAATGCCACACCTGCGTCACGTACGCCTCACGACCAACAGGGGGGGCATTTATGATGACACACAAGTCCTCCTATTGAACAACATCAACACTACCGACAAACCCCCCCCCCCGCAACGACAACCTCCCCCGCAACCTGATGACTGGTGACGTCATCAAACGGGCCTCTACCCAGTCCGAGCCACGTCCCCGAACAAACAACACCAATCACAACAATTAAAACGTGAAAAGCACGTCGTCGGAATATGAACGGTCCCGTGAGCCTTTGCGCTCCCCCAGCGCAGAACCGCCGACTTCCGGTACGCCTCTCCCGTGCCTTTATCTTCCGGCTTCCACAGATCGATCTGAACGCTCTAAAAATCACCTCATTTCAGTCTGACACTTGGCCGCCGGGCGGCGCTGTTTCCCCCTTTCAAAAGCGCCATTTCATTGTTACACGCCTGTTACGAGCCAATGTTAATTGCGCAATACTGTGAAACGTCGCAGATTTCGCCTCTTTCTCTGCGTATGTCACGCTATAAAAACAGCACAACTGTAACGTCGTATCAATGTGTTGTGGGACTACTTTATTGTTCGCATTAATACAGTGGCCTGTAAGTGGTACTGCAGCCTGCTATACGATTAAGACGATAAAACCAATATAAAGAAAACGTCAACGTGTCGCTGAATTGCAATTTTAAAAAGATGCATTTTCACCGACCTTAATATATATATATATCGTTTTGAATCTCTAGAAAAGTGGTTTCTAGTTTGACCGTTTACTTTATGTCGTCACCATGACGACGCGATTCGCCGCGCCACGTAATCCTGTAGTTTACGGGGTTGGCGCGGGGTCACGAGTGCCCGCATATGCAAATTCCCGACGTGTCTGCCTCGCGCAGCACGCAAAGACGTCTGGGAAACAGAGTCCGGTCCCGCCAATTCAACCCTCGCTCCCTTTTTCTTCCCCCCCCACAGACAGTCAACAACATGCCGGCCGTCCACCACAAGCTGCTCCTGGAGGACGCCTTGCAGGACAGTCCCCAGGTAGGCCCGCGGGCGTCTCGGTGGGGTGGGGTTGGGTGGGGTATCGCCCGGAAAGGCGTTTAGAGGAACGGGGGGGGGGTGAACGTGGTTTTATCCCGGTTCCGTTTGTAGGCACATTTGTGTGAACGGCATCCCCTGTCTGCGTTGCCTCGGCGCCGCTAGCATGCCTTGGCACCCCGCAAAAGAAAGAAAGATAGTGGGCCTTGATCCAGCGCACCGTGACGTCTAACGGTTTTGGGTTTTAGGATCGTATCGGTGTCGTATTTGCATGTGGCCGAGGAAGGGCTCCCCCCCCCCCGCCCGGGTGGCGTGATTCCACGCTAGGGAAGGGCGCATCCGCGCTAGCCACCAGCACGGGGTCACACGTGGCTAAACACCCTTCACCGGGATCACATGTGTTACAACTCCCTTTATTTAGTGACGACGTTTTTCCCCACCGCGTTTTGGTGAGACCCGGACCCAGATCCGGACGCGGAGCGGGCCTGGTTTCACGGGCTGCTGTGGGCGGGGTTTGCGGTACTGGGCGGTCAATAACAGGCGAGAAGAGGACTGATGGGTGTCAGAAGCATAGGTTCAAATCTGGTCTTGTCACTACTTTGGATTGTAATATGAAACGTTAGCGTGTATGTATGTGTGTGTGGGTGTTCATGCTAACGTGTTGGCTAGTGTTAATGTATAGATGTTAATGTATAGTATATGTTAATGAGGGAGTGTTAATGAGCGAGCACTGGTGACCGTGGCAACGTTAGTGTTAATGTGTATGTTAGCTTAGTGTTGTCACTGTGTTAGCTTAGTGTTCATGCTAACGTGTTGGCTAGTGTTAATGTATATATGTTAATGTATAGATGTTAATGAGGGAGTGTTAATGAGCGAGCACTGGTGACCGTGGCAACGTCAGTGTTAATGTGTATGTTAGCTTAGTGTTGTCACTGTGTTAGCTTAGTGTTCATGTGTGCGGATGTTGTGTTGCAGACATGTCAAATTAAGAACAGCCTTTTCTTCCCATGAACCCATTTACACTGATACAAATTACACTAAGGTGCAACTTCATCATATTACCCACAGTGTAAGAGAAAACTGAACAGAAAGTAGAAAAACTACGTAGCCCACATAGGAGTACAGAAAATGGCTAAATACAGCGTTTTAACACATTACAGCAGTCAGGTGTTGCTATTTTTTAACCATTCAGTGTTTCTAAATAACATCTGCTATTATAAAAATGTTTAAAATGAACAACTCTATGTTTAACGTTTCCTTTTATGTTACAACATAACGTCTCTTCTCTTCAGAACAATTGTTGAGTCACTAAAACATCTTCATCTGCAAAAAAGGCCAAATCTAACCACATTTATTTTGTATATAAACGTTAAAAAAACAATAAATGGCTCAAATAAGTACAGTCTGTTAGTACATATTAGGATATCAGTGTGTCGGAAAAGACGGTTTGGGAATTTAAAACCGTTTCGGATGAGTCTCCGCTGTTGTAAACTCTTTTATTACAGCCTAGTCTCTGTAGGCTGTTGCTTCCATTCGGGGACGTTTCGTTCTTTTTTAATTCCACTCCGAGGGCAGTTCATGCCGGACGCATATTTCTTCTCTAACAGTTTCTGTCCTCCTCAAATCGGACATACTGCAGGGTTTTGTTTTTATCCTCTGTTGGTGGGCTGGGGGCCAATTTGTGTTAAGCCCTGAACAAAAACACAGTCTGCATTCTGACGAACTGAGACGTGGACGACGTTTCCCTCATATCATATCATTTATATTATTACAGGGGAAAAAAAAGAGTCAATTTTTCTTCCCTCTTTCTCGATAGGCCCGTGGAGAGGTTGTAGACAGTAGCTGCCAGGTGTTTGTCTCACCTGCGAGCCACACCTGTCCTGAACACAGCTACACCCAAACAGGATCTTTGTCTTTGTATTCCTGTACAAACATTACACCTTTATGTCTGTCTCCGATGTTATGGTATTGGATTTTGGTCCATTTCTAATTTTCTCCCCCTCACTGACTCTGTCAGATTTGTCTCCTTTTGACAACCTGTCATCGTTTTCTGTTGTTTATGAATCTCTGTAATGGTTTTGATATGTCATTCCTACAAGACCTGGGCGAATTTGCATTAGTCAACACATTGTATAATATTCGGTCTACTCAGGTGCCAGATGGGTGGAGTTTGAGTCACAAACTTGAAAGTTTGGCGTGTCGGTTAATAATTTGAAGGTAAATCGAATACACCATACTGTGGTTGATTTAAACTTACTCCATCTGGTACTCACAGTAGTTAAGACAAACACTGAGATTAATTGGAAATTGCTCTGAACGTTGGCCCGGTCCTCACCGTCCAGCCATTCTCTCGTTCGCTGATCCCTTAATTGTGTTATTGAAGGGGTCGTGTTGGTGTTTTAATCTGCAGACACGCTCCCTGCTCAGTGTGTTTGAAGAGGATGCTGCCACACTCACAGACTACACCAACCAGCTGCTGCAGTCCATGCAGAGGGTGTTTGGAGCCCAGGTACAACACACACACACTCATACACATTCACTGAAAAACAAGGAGCCTTTTTTGCATCTCTGTGGGAGTCCTGATTACATTTTTTTTCTCCCCAATTGTACTTGGCCAATTATTCCCCTCTTCCAAGCTGTCCCGGTCTCTGCTCCACCCCCTCTGCTGATCCGGGGAGGGCTGCAGACTACCACATGCCTCCTCTGATACATGCGGAGTTGCCAGCTGCTTCTTTTCCCCTGACAGTCAGGAGTTTCACCAGGGGGACGTAGTGCGTGGGAGGATCACGCTATTCCCCCCAGTTCCCCTCCCCCCCTGAACAGGCGCCCCGACCGACCAGAGGAGGCGCTAGTGCAGCGACCAGGACACATACCCACATCCGGCTTCCCAACCCCCAGACCCGGCCACGGCCAATTGTGTCTGTAGAGATGCCTGACCAAGCCAGAGGCAACTCGGGGATTCAAACCGGCGATCCCCGTGTTGGTAGGCAATGGAATAGACCGCTACGCTATCCGAACGCCCGGTCCTGATAACATTTTGCCTGAGAAAATCCAAGGATGAAAAATTTGCATAAGTAGATTGGAATACTGTGTGATGGAGTCTTTCACTTTTTCTTTTTTGGCACTACAAAAACAAGACTACACATTTTCAGACTGCACATTTTCAGGGACGGTGTCGAATGAAAACTCTTGTCTCGTGGTTTCATGGAGAAATGACGAAGAAAATGTACTCGGCAGCTCTTTCACACAAAGGCTGTCTGTCACATGTGCGCGATAAGCTGTGCTGCCCGGCTGTACATGTCAGCTGGCAAATGTAGAACATAGATAGTGTCATGAATCTGTTCTGATGCTGTCAGTCTCTTTAGTCCTCACATATGCCGTTATCTCTGTCTCTGTCTGTCTGTGTCTCTCTGTCTGTCTGTCTGTCTGTCTCTCTCTCTCTCCCTCTCTCTGTCTGTCTGTCTCTCGCTTGCTCTGTCTCTGTCAGTCTGTCTCCCTTTGTCTCTCTCTCCGTCTCTCTCTCTGTCTGTTCAACTGCATGTAGAAATTGTCAGATCAAATTTTCCTTGGTAACAGGCAACCGTACTCATTTGGTAAAACATGTTTTCAGTCTTTTATGTGATTTACTGTGTGGGCATTTGCCCGTCCACCATGCAGCACCTAGTTCAGGTTTTATTGCTCTTAAGTTAATAACGTACACACCACACAGCAGCATGTCTGCATTAAAAAAAAAAACAACAAACAAACAAACACGTGAAACACCCTCAAAAAAGGAAAATAAAGAAGATAAGAACGCTCAACTGTGAATTTAGATAGTCGTCTTTAAGGCCGTCCATCCATTATCTGAGCCGCTTATCCTTAGCCAGCGGTTTGGATAATGGATGGATGGATGTCTTTAAGGCTGGTTCGCCGGGTATTTCTCCATCTTTGTCTGCTGAACAGCGTCTTGCCAGGCAGTGGCGAGTAATTCGTTGATCCAGTTTTCACAGACAGTCCGACTCAAAACCCTCTCTCCTGTGCATGGAGAGCGAGAGTAAACAGTGTTGTGTTGGCGAGAAAAGAGTCTGATTAAACCTCTCTTCCTGTTTGTCTCTCTGTCCCCCCCCCACCCCCACCCCAACTCACCAGAGTGAAATGGGGCTGGCCACAGAGCAGCTGTCTCATCAGCTTCTGGAATATGAGAAGAAGGTAAGAGCAGCAATCCAATATTTATATGTACTGAGACCAGTAAACTGATAAGACATGTCGGCTAGAAAGACACTGCAAACAGACAGACAAGACAGAAACACACAACAGATGGACTAGAAAGACATGATGAAAGACACGTCAAACAGACAGACAAGTTAGACAAGACAGAAACACACAACAGATGGACTAGAAAGACATGATGAAAGACATGTCAAACAGACAGACAAGTTAGACAAGACAGAAAGACACAACAGATGGACTAGAAAGACATGACAGACAGACAGTCAAGACAGAAAGACAGAGGAATCAGACGGATATGATAGACAAATTAGACAAGACAGGTGGACAGACAGACAAGACAGATGTAACGATCATGAATGACTAGACTCGCTAGCCCGTTGGCTAACGGGTCGGACCCTTTAGTTGACTGGTTAGTGCAGTCGCTCATGGTACGGGTGACCCGGGTTCGCATTCCAGCTGCGGCGGTTCCCGGCGGCCCCCTGAATTCGCTACGGTTGGAGTCCGACCCGTTAGCCGAGGGCTAGCGAGTCTACTCATCCGTGGTCCATACACTGACAAATAGGGTTGACAAATAACAGCCGGATAAGACAGATGGAAAGAGATTTCTGTTGAATGCGTTGGACCGTATGAGGTATTGCTGAGTGGATGCAACGCAGGAAAGAGAGATTAGAAAGAGAAGAGTTGACTGCAGTCTTCTTTCCTGCAGCTACTTGCCAGTGTTATTTCAGATACAGAGAGGGACTGAAACTCAGCAGTTTGGCAGCAGATTTATTCACTTCTCTGGTCTGGTCCAGCAGGGCGACATGCCAGGTCTCTGGAGAGTTTGGGGTATTTAGACTTCCTGTTATAGGCTTTGTGCTGGCTCAGTGTGCTGGATGGGAGTTTGTAGCTTCCTGCTTTTCCAATTTTCTCTTCCACCTTTTTTCCCCTGTGTAGAATTTTGCCCTTGGAAAAGGTGATGAAGAGGTCATCACCACGCTGCAGCACTTCGCCAAAACCGTGGGGGAGGTGAGGCCTTTCTTATCTGTGTGGTGTGTGTGTGTGTGTACATGAGGCCTAAGTTTGAAGTGACAGCTGGTTATCATCAGGGACTCGGCTTTGCAGCGCTGTGACTTGTTTAAGTGTATGTGTTGCATGTGTGTGTGCATGTGCACATCCGTGTGTTGAACATGCAGGACAGGGATAGAGAAGTGCGGCTGGGCATGGCCTCGTCAGCATTTCTGTGAAAAATGACTCATGAGTTTCGGGAAAAATATGAGAAAATCGCCAACTGTTTATTGGCCAAGTAAATGTGCACGTAGAGAATATGACTCTCTAAGTTCATCACAAAAGACCACATCAAGTTGTATATCTTACATCATACGTTATAAATTACATTATCCGAAAAATATCTAGCTGTATATGTGTTTGGTAGTCAAAGGAGTGAAGACTTATTTCATATATATTTTATATATTTATTCTCTACAGAGGGCAAAAAAGGCAAAATCATCAAAAGTGCAAAAATTGATGGATAGTGTGTATCGTATGGATGCTACATATTATTTGAATTATATTGCAAATCAGAATAAATCTCAGCCATTACCTCAGCATCATCCTTCCTGTGATAGCTGGACCATTACTGGGATGGATGGATGGATGGATAGGAAAATAACAGCCAGCACTGGTGGAGAGGTTCGCTCCCTTATACATTCCCTGCTCAACACACACACACACACACACACACACACACACACACACACACACACACACACACACACACACACACACACACACACACACACACACACACACACAGAGCTAGCCAGAGTTGGTTATTTGCCTGAGCTCACCTCATCCCAGACAGTAGGCCTAACAATCCTGAACTTTAGCTCTGGCTAAACTGTTTTGTTGGACTGGATGAATTGTAATCTCTGACTGGCCTATGTTACTTAAGTCGGATTTCCTCTCCTTAGACTTTGGACTAGTCTCTGTTATTGCCTTGGCCAAGAGCATTGTTCAGCACTTAATGTGGTGGCTGGAGCGTATTGTCTTCAAATGATCAGTAGGTTAACTAGGTAATATGGGGTGTCTATAACCTATTGATAATTACTCACCCAAAGTTGATCACCCACAGCATGAAGATATGGGAAAGAGTAACAGAAGCTAGGTTAAGAGGAGAGGTGATGATTAGCGAGCAGCAGTATGGTTTCACGCCATGAAAGAGCACCACAGATGTGATTTGAGAATGTTGATGGAGAAGTATAGAGAAGTCCAGAAGGAGTTATATTGTGTCTTTGTAGATTTAGAGAAAGCATATGACAGGGTGCCAAGAGAGGAGGTGTGGTATTGTATGAGGAAGTCGGGTGTTGCAGAGAAGTATGTAGGTGTGGTGCAGGATATGTATGAGGGAAGTGTGACAGTGGTGAGGTGTGCGATTAGAATGACAGATGGGTTCAAGGTGGAGGTGGGATTACATCAAGGATCGGCTCTGAGCCCTTTCTTGTTTGCATTGGTGATGGACAGGTTGATGGATGAGATCAGGCAGGAGTCTCCATGGACTATGATGTTTGTGGATGACATTGTGATCTGTAGCGAGAGTAGGGTGCAGGTTGAGGAGAGCCTGGAGAGGTGGAGGTATGCATTGGAGAGGAGGAATGGAAGTCAGTAGGAGCAAGATGGAATACATATGTGTGAACGAGAAGGAGGACAACAGAATGGTGAGGATGCAAGGAGTAGAGGTGACAAAGGTGGATGAGTTTAAATACTTGAGGTCAACTGTTCAATGTAACGGGAAGTGCAGAAGAGAGGTGAAGAAGAGAGTGCAGGCAGGGTGGAGCGGGTGGAGAAGAGTGTCAGGAGTGATTTGTGACAGAAGGGTACCAGCAAGAGTTACAGGGAAGGTTTACAAGATGGTTGTGAGACCAGCTATGTTATATGGTTTGGAGACAGTGGCACTGATGGAAAGACAAGAGGTGGAGCTGGAGGTGGCAGAGGTGAAGATGATAAGATTTTCATTGGGAGTGATGAAGACGTATAGGATTAGGAATGAGTATATTAGAGGGACCGCTCAGGTTGGATGGTTTGGAGACAAAGCAAGCGAGGCAAGATTGAGATGGCTTAGACATGTGTGGAGGAGAGATGCTGAGTATATTGGGAGAAGGATGCTGAATATGGAGCTGCCAGGGAAGACGACCAAAGAGGAGGTTTATGGATGTGGTGAGGGAGGACATGCAGGTGGCTAGTGTGACAGAGGAAGATGCAGAGGACAGGGAGAGATGGAAACGGATGATTCGCTGTGGCGACCCCTAACGGGAGCAGCTGAACGTAGTAGTAGTAGTGGTAGTAGTAGTAGATTGGGTGTATACCCAATATTATCTACTAAAGGTCATCTTTTAGCAGACCATAATCCGGCAAGTCAGAAAACTCATTTTAGACCTTTCCTGAGTTTCATCCTCTCCCTCCAGGCAGATGTTACAAGGTCCCCAGCAGTGGTGTTTTTATATGTAAAAAATAAAAAAATGGTGGGGCACCAACCACTTCAATAGATAGACTACATACCATGAAAACTACAGCACTCTCTTGCTACTGACGTGTGTGTGTGTGTGTGTCTGTGTGAGTGAGTGAGTGAGGACTGCATTTACACAAGTTACACTACCACTGTCACAAGACAAAATTAAGCGTGCAATCTTCCATCATCGTAAGCCGACACAACCAAGCTCAGAACAATGAGCTTACAGGGCCACAAGAGAACAGCAAAGAGCTCAACACCACTGAAGGCCACAACGAAGCACACAGACAACGTTTTAGGGATACAGATCCATTTTATTTTCTTTGGGTAGTGGCTGAAAGGGTGAGCTCGTGGATACAAGCGGCTGAAATGAGTGTCCTCCGTAAGGTGTCTGGGCTCAGCCTTCGAGATAGGGTGAGGAGCTCGGGCATCCGGAGGGAACTCGGAGTAGAGCTGCTGCTCCTTCGCATCAACTGGAGCCAGTTGAGGTGGTTTGGGCATCTGATTAGGATGCCTCCTGGGCGCCTTCCTTTGGAGGTTTTCTGGGCATGTTCAACTGGGAGGAGACCCCGAGGTAGACCCAGAATTCACTGGAGGGACTACATGTCCAATCTGGCCTGGGAATACCTTGGGATCCCCCAGGCAGAGCTGGAGGGCGTTGCTGGGGAGAGGGCTATCTGGAGTGCCCTACTTAGCGTGCTACCACCGCGACCCGACCCCGGAGAAGCGGCTGATGATGAGAGATGACAGATCCATTTTATGACAACAACCTTAATAGATAGGCATGGATGCACTGACACTTGTCACCATGTATATCAATCGATCCAGCACAACAGTTTGGCCACGGACCAGCGCCACAAAGGCAGGATGATAAAATATGCTTTCCCTCACCAACGCTGAGAGCTCAAGTATGAAATCCACTTCGTTCATTTTCTCAAGTTAGCTGGCGTTAGCTAAGAAAGTCTCCCCTCTTCTTGTCGACTGTACTGTTAAATTCCAAGCTAGTGTTGATTGGCTATGTGTATACAGACTCGGACAGATAGCCAACCAACTCTGAAATATGATATGATGCTGAAATATGAAATGATGCTGTAGTAGGGCTACGGGCTGTCAGCCCCACTTGTCATCACATTAGTGTGAGCTACACTGAATACACTAACACTGAGCATGCATATTCATATTTTCCCACGTACAATACACATCGCATTGTGAGGGAGGGTCTAGCCCCACATTCACGCCGCCGTAGGCCTACTGCAGACATGAATGAGGAGAACGCTGTCTGAAGCAGCAAGACAGGGACCAATATACATGAACTAACATCCTAACACAAATGATATTCAGTTTAGGAAGATGCTATATTCATAGATAAATCATAGCAGATGATAATTTGAGAATTAATAATAACATCATTTGTTTGCTTCTTTTTTTTCTGGTGACAACAGTGGCTACTAGTCCCCAGAGCCGAACAGATTTAAACACTCCATTTGCTCCCCTGTTCATTCAGTGGTTCTCAATTGGGTCCTCAGGTACATTGAGTATTGCTGGTTTTCTACTCTACCAGGTAGTTTGCTGTTGTTCCAGTTACTCAGCCTCCAGTCAGGGAGGTTTTACACCTGGAACAACAGGTGAATATAATGAACTACCTGACAGAGTGGGAAACCAGTAGTGCTGGTGGTACCTGAGGACCTGATTGAGAACCACTGCCCCAGTATAGCTCAAATAGATAAGGACTGACTTCGATCTTGTCTTTGTAAACCATGTTTGTCCATTTTGTAGTACTTACTGGTGAATGTGTATTTGTGTGTACCATCTGTGTGTCTATGAAAAAATGTCCTTCTGGGACATTAAAGTGACTTGAATTAATTATACATCCAACACCCAATTATGTACCCAATAATATTCAAAAGCAAGTTCTATTAAACTAAAACCTTTTGTTTGTGTCCTCTGCACATGCTCAGTGTTTAATAGTCCTGTCTCTCATTTCTCCATGTGGTCCAGCTGAACAGCCTTCACTCGGAGCTGGCCAACCAGATGGCAGACAGCATGGTCTTCCCATTGATCCAGTTCAGAGAGCGGGACCTCACGGGTATGTCTGTTCGTATGTACACACACACACACATACACACATTCTTGTACTTTTATCTTTGTGTAGACCCTTATTGACAACATTCATTCCCTACTCCTTAACCCTAAACTCCTAACTTAATCCTAACCTTAACCATCACAAGTACATGCTTAACCTTACCCCTAAACCCACGTCCTAACCCTAAAATACACCCTTACTAAAGAAGTGACGATCGGACAAAATGTCCTCACTCTGATGGTTAAAAACTCAAATTGAGAGGCATCTGGGTAGTGTAGCGGTCTATTCCATTGCTTACCAACACTGGGATCGCCGGTTCGAATCCCCGTGTTACCTTCAGCTTGGTTGGGCGTCCCTACAGAAACAATTGGCCGTGTCTGCGGGTGGGAAGCCGGATGTGGGCATGTGTCCTGGTTGCTGCACTAGCACCTCCTCTGGTTGGTGGGGTAATTTTCTGGATACAATTAGGGAGAACAAGGGGGAACCCCCCCCCCCCCGAAAAAAAAACCTGGACTCGGTCCTGACAAAGATAGAAGTACAAGAACACACACACAGACAGGTAGTTTCTGCAACGTCTCCTGTTTGTTGCCATTATTTTTCAAGTATTAAAATGAGGATCAAAACGCTTTTTTTCCATTTGGTGTTATTTAGTATGTCTACTATCGTCGATCCACTATCATAGATATCCAAGAGGATCACAACTGCCTCATTTTTGCACTAAACAGTTTTATTTCAGGTTGATTTTTTTTAAATTATTATTATTGTTTGTCAGCTAAGGTTGTACATACATGGACTTTGACATCAACATGCAGAACACAGGACATAAACCCGATTTTCTGTATTTAGAAACATTTTGTAGATAACCTGCATCCCTAAAGATATCTAAATTGTAAAGTAAATTGGGAATAATCCGTGTCTGTGGTTAATCTTAAGGTTTGCTGTGACACTGAATAAGAAAATCTAATGCCGCAATAGCACCCCACAAAAAGCAACGTATACTATCTTGTCATGGAACTCCTGAAATATCCTGTTTCAGAGATCGGCACACTGAAGGAGATATTCGGCATCGCCTCTGATGGTACGTAGAGACTTATGCGAGTTTCCCATCATCCTCTGCCGCTTCTGTCTATAGTTATCTACAGCCATTTACGTCAATTTCCCCTCTCTCCTCGCCGCAGAACACGAGGCGGCCATGGTCAAGTACAGCCGGCTGCCCAAGAAGAGGGAAAATGAGAAGGTAGAGCGACCGAGAAGCACTCTCTCTCTCTTACTGCTCCGCTATTACCGCTTCTACTCTTTGACTGAGGGAAAAGAAATAACAGACCTGTGAAAGGTCTTAAAGTGCAGTAATGCACTGGTAATGTGTGTTTTTAAAATCAGATCACATATAAATGCACAGAATGAGCCGCTCCTCAGACCGCCAGATCTGAGTGTTCTCCGTCTGGCTGCAGCAGCACGGTTCACGTTAATGGGTTTCAAAGACCAGACCCTTGTGTTGTCCACTTCTGCATGTGTGTGGGTGTGTGTGTGTTTTACATTTTTCTATACTTCTGGGGACCCAATTATATTTTTTTTAGGTTCCCACAAGAAAAAAGGTGAATTCTTTTTTTGTATGTTTTGTCTTAGGAAGCTGGCTAAGTTGGGAGTCGACAGGTCCCTGATGACTTTGTCCTACAGATCTTTATTGAGTCGGTTATTACTTTTCTTTTTTCGGTTGGGTGCCTCTCTCAGTCCTAAACAGAAAAATGCACCAACAAAGGTGATCGGGGGCGTCCGGGCGGTCTATTCCGTTGCCTACCAGCATGGGTATCGCCGGTTCGAATCCCCCATGTTACCTCCGGGTTGGTTGGGCGTCCCTACAGACACAATTGGCCATGTCTGCGGGTGGGAGGCCAGATGTGGGTATTTGTCTTGGTTGCTGCACTAGCGCCTCGTCTGGTCGATCGGGAGGGAATAGCTTGATCCTCCAATGCACTACGTCCCCCTGGTGAAACTCCTCACTGTCAGGTGAAAAGAAGCGGTATCGGAGGAGGCATGTGGTAGTCTGCAGCCCTCCCCGGATTGGCAGAGGGGGTGGAGCAGCGATCGAGATGGCTCGGAAGAGTAGCCAGATACAATTGGGGAGAAAAAAGGGGAAAAAATTGCAAAAAAAGAAAGACAAGTCTGGATGTTAAGAAAAGCAGAATCCATCCTGTCTGACAGCAACCACCCCCTGCACCTAGAGTTTCACACCTCGCCTTCTGGTTCCCGCTTCAAATACCCAGTAGTCAAAACCTAGAGACACAAACACGCCTTCATTCCCTCAGCCATTTCACTGCTAGACTCCAACAGTAAGAAGTAATACCGGCTCCACCTTGATAAACACTATTGACACCGCTTACTGTTGCATTGCTTCTCGTTAGCTTTGTTCCCCTCACTACATGTTTTATTTATTTGTATCTATTTGTGTTCTGTGGAGTGTTTTGTGTGTTTAAATGTTGCCACTGCTACACAACAGTTGCCCCTCCGGGGACAAATAAAACCTACTTGACTTCTGGAGTAGGGGTTCAGTTTATGACCAGGGCTACGGTTGGGGTTATGCTCAGGCTAAAGGCTTCGTGTTAAGGCTAGGCATGAGAATGTGGCTCAGGGTGGAGGTTAAAGGGACAGTTCGGTGTTTTTACTATGGATCCTTCCTATGCAGGGTCAGACAAACTCTTTGATGCCTTTTTTTATGTATGTTTGAAGGTACATTGAGCAGGGAGTTTAGCTACAAAGAGAGTTGATGTTCTTAGCTGGGTTATTGAGCATGCATAAAGACATTTAGCCTAGCTTAGCTTAATTTCTGGATGTCTACTGGGCTCATTAGCCGCTACTCTCAAAAGAAGAAAATATTATCCGAAGTCGATTGTTAATGCTTTTTACTTGTTAGCCTAGCGTCAGCACCTTTTCATGGCCAACATTTTCACAAGCGCGTGCAAAATCCTAAAATTTAGATTAAGTTTAGAACTATTATTCGGTAATACACAATATCGATCAACTTCCACTGTAGAAGAAGACAGGTATGCATAATGTTAGATTCAGATTCAGACAATTTTATTCATCCCAGAAGGGTAATTCAGTTCCACAATCTACCCAGACCATACACAAACTCACAGACAAGTGGAAATATGGAAAATATGGAAAAAGAGTTCCAAAAAGAGTTTAGTATTTTCACAAAAAACTTTTTTTTTTGACGTTTTCCCCTTTTTCTCCCTAATTGTACCTGGCCAATTACCCCACTCTTCCGAGCTGTCCCAACTGCTGCTCCACCCCCTCTGCCGATCCGGGGAAGGCTGCAGACTACCACATGCCTCCTCTGATACATGTGGAGTCACCAGCCGCTTCTTTTCACCTGACAGTGAGGAGTTTCACCAGGGGGACGTAGCACGTGGGAGGATCATGCTATTCCTGACCGACCAGAGGAGGCGCTAGTGCAGCAACCAGGACACAAACCCACATCCGGCTTCCCACCTGCAGACACGGCCAATTGTTTCTGTAGGGACGCCCGACCAAGCCAGAGGCAACACGGGGATTCAAACCGGGATCCCCTGTTGGTAGGCAACGGAATAGACCGCTGTGCTACCTGAATGCCCCTATTTTCACAAATTCTAACTTTATTTGTGGAGATGTTGGTTCAAAAAAATGTTAATGCTAGGCTAACAAGTAAAAAGTATTATTGATCGGCTTCAGAGAAGGTTTAATTCCCTTCTTTGGAAAGGAGCTGCTAATGATCCCAGTAGGAATCCAGCAATTGAGCTAAGCTAGGCTAAACTCTGTTCAACATACCTTCAAACTATACGCACAGACATAAAAAGGGTACCAGACCAGTTTGTCTGACTCTGTGTAAGTAGTACACATAGTAAATCCCTGGAAACTGAACTATACCTTTTAAGAGTTAAAGTTAATGTTAGGGAAAGGGTTAGAGTCAAGTTCAATGTTAGGGTTCAGGATTAGGGGAATAAGATTTTGAGTCCCAACATAAATATTCGGTCCCCATAAGGATAGAAAAACAAACGTTCTTGGCCGTTTTATATGCGCTTGAGAGGCTGGTAGTACTTGGCATCTGTGTGAGTTTGACTGGGTGTGTGTGTTGAGTGGGCATTTGTGTTGGCTAGGTCCCGTACAAGCTTGCGTAGGCCTATTTAACGCCTTCCTGTCTGGACAGCTGAAGGCCGACTTGGTGAAGGAGGTTGCCTACACCAGGAGGAAGCAGCACCAGGCCTCCATGCAGTACTACTGCGCCCTCAACGCCCTGCAGTACCGCAAGAGAGTGGCCATGCTGGAACCCATGTTGGGCTTCACACAAGCACAGGTACTACAAACAGGGTCCCCTCACATCCTGCAAAACCTGGAAGTTTAGACTAGTAGACAAGTTTTCTGGTCATGGAAATTAAGTACCTGGAAAAAGATAAAATTGATCAAATGTGCTGGAAGTATTATTGAGCTCACTGGAAATTGTAAAGCTAGGTTATGAAATTGTATTTTTACCTGCTGAGGTGCCATATTTTCAGCATAATTTTTAGCTGAGATTGCATGCTATATTAGCTGCCGAGCTAGTACCTCGGTGTCTGCAGTAGTGCTGGGTGATATGGAAAATATCACTATCATGATAACTGGGATTTTACATAATATCCATACACATCACATTATCCAAAGGATAAGTTGCACTTGATTCAACTCCTTTGGATAACCATGACCTGGATGAATGAGGACATTCACAGATACACATCACATTATATGCGCACATATGCAAATGTTTAAGAATCCAAGTGAGTTTCATCACTGTTTGATAAGGACCTGTTTGGTAATGTAAAGTATAATACCAAATTGTTTTCACATACTTCCTGAAGTATTTTGTGTGAAATTTGAGGTAATAAATTCTCGTTATGATTAATTTAGATGACAAAATTGTTTATCATAATATGACAATGTGTGAATTTCATCCCGATACAATACCATTAAAAGCCAATAGACACTAATTGAATTATTGCGAGGTTAATATTTGGGTGGTATGTTCGGTAAGCAACTGAACATCACACAGTCCATTTAGAGACCGTTGAGGCTCCTACTGATCGTTGATACTGAATAGCCCTCTTTCAGCAACAGTCATGTATATCTGAGCCAATAAGTTGTGGAAGATGTCCTTGAAAAGTCTTAGAAAAGGATTTCGTAAAATGAATGGAGACCGTGTAAAAACGTCTGGAATCCAACACAATGGGCCGTGGTTCGGCCTCAGAGCTCAGTGTACTCCACATCTTAATATTTGGGGTAAAGGGGCATCCAGGTAGTGTAGCAGTCTATTCCGTTGCCTACCAACACGGGGATCGCCGGTTCGAATCCCCGTGTTACCTCCAGCTTAGTCGGGGGTCCCTACAGACACAATTGGCCATTCTGCGGGGGGGGCCAGATGTGGGTATGTGTCCTGGTTGCTTCACAGCGCCTCCTCTGGTTAGTTGGGGCGCCTGTTCGGGGGGGGGGGGGATAGCGTGATCCTCCCACGCACTACGTCCCCCTGGTGAAACGCCTCACTGTCAGGTGAAAAGAAGCGGCTGGTGACTCCACGTGTATCGGAGGAGGCATGGGGTAGTCTCTCCATCCAGACATTTGTTACCTTATTGTGAACGTATAAAGTCCCACACATATGAAAGTGACTCTGCAGCAGTTTATGATTTTTAGTCAGCTGACCTCTTTTAGGGTTGAAGTTTGCTTCGTTTCAAATAAGATGGCTGAACCGCTGTTTTTTCCGTCTCTCAGATCAAGTTCTTTAAGAAAGGCATGGAGCTGGTCTCAAAGAAGATGGACAACTTTCTCGCCTCCGTTTCCAAGATGACACAAAAGTAAATAACTGATTTTTTTTCCTTATATTCACACGCAGCTCTGTTATGGTGTTTTTCTATGAAGGCAAGGTTGAAAAAGAATTTAATTCTTTAAAAATAGAAGCTAAAACGTTTGAAGGTTTTTTTCCGTTTGGGTTTTCGAGTCATCAGTTCTCAGTTTTAAGGAAAATACGATGTCCCATCATCAAATGAAACAGAAGGCTGACTGATGTATCGTACGTAAGTTATGTTTGTGTGTGTAAACCATCTTCTCCATTTGGCTGCTGTACTGAAGATGTGAAATGTGATGTTCCCCATCACCTTCTTGGGAAACACTTATGCAGCAGTCAACATTAACATGCACAAGTGTTAATGTTTTGGATGTTTGTTAATTAGTCTTTGTCTTAAATACACTAGAGAGTATCAAAAAGGACATTTGTGTGCATGTAAATCCTCAGAATTGTAACTTAAACCAAGTTTTCAGTTCAGTTATTACATTACATTATATTATATAACATTACATTACAGTCATTTAGCCGACGCTTTTATCCAAAGCGACTTACAATGAGTGCATTTAACGTAGGAAATACGTTAAATGCACTCATTGTAAGTTTGGCATAACCGGTTATGCCAAACTGAAGTGTAAACTTTACACCCAGACACGTATAGAGACATACTACACATATTTCTTCTGTAAAACTTGGAAAACTTCATTATAACTTAATTTACTCGACGATGCCAATGTGCCTTTACTTACCTACTTTGATACTCTACTTACCAACTTTGATACTTTACTTGCCACTTTGATACTTAGATACTTTACTTAGATACTTAGATACTTTACTTACCAACTTTGATACTTTACGTTGATACTTAGATACTTTACTTACCAACTTTGATACTTTACTTTGATACTTAGATACTTTACTTACCAACTTTGATACTTAGATTCTTTACCTGCCAACTTTGATACTTTACTTTGATGCTTTGATAGTTTACTTTGATATTTTGATACTTTAATTACCAACTTTGATACTTTGATACTTTACTTGCCAACTTTCATACTTTGATACTTTACTTTGATACTTAGATACTTTACTTACCTACTTTGATACTTTACTTACCAACTTTGATACTAGATAGTTTACTTACCAACTTTGATACTTTACTTACCAACTTTGACACTTTGGGTACTTTGATACACCTCCTTATATCTCTATCTTGTTAAATGTCTCTTTATTCGTAGATAATTAGATTTTTCTACTTTAGTAAATTGTATTTATTTGCTTTTTCTTTGTGTTGAGATTTCCTTGTCAAATTCCTTGTATGTGTAGCTAACGATAAAAAACTAAAAACACCACTTGAAAACCCAACTGATAGTATACGGAGGTTTAATATGTGGAAGAGTCTTTTGGTTGAATTTAAACCGTGGTAACCCTCCAGTCTGGGTGTCCTGTTCAGTATCCAGGCCCAGCTGGACTCGGAGGCGGAGGCCATGCGTCTGTCCCAGCGGGAGCTGCTGTCTGTAGAAGACACCGTCTATATGCCGGACAAAGACATCGAGCCCGTCAACCGCACATTCATCCAGAAGGCGGGCTACCTCAACATCCGCAAGTAAGACCGCAGTCCTAAAATCTGTTTTACTTTCCACAGGACAGGATTTTGACTTGCTGGGTTGCTATTTTCATCCGTCTGTATCGATCTGTCTTTCTATCTGTCTATATCTCTGCAGTGGAGTTTTTAGGTGGAAAAAATGATGACGCAACAACTACTTCAGATAGAGGCATGACCAGGAAATCGCATGATTTTACTATTTGACATAATGCTTCATATCCCTCCTGAAATAATAATATTTTGACTCTTCTAAAGCGTAACTACAGAACACTTCAGGACTAGATGAAATATGGCAATGTCAGTACACAAGCTGTTTTCAGGCTCAGGAATGGCAACAGCAGGAAGGGGTTCATTTGCTGTGGAATGCATGTTGTAATGGACAAAGAACACCAGAGTTATCTCTCAGACAGACAGAGATACAGAGGTGATGGGTAATTTGAGGCAAGTAGGGCACAGCCCCACCTGCTGGCTGCAGAAAAAATGGGGTTTCAGTTGCACTGAGTAATTTAAAAATTAATTACTTATTATTCCAAATTAAATAATAACATAAAAAATACTTAGTGGCTACTGTTATATCTACTACTAGTACTTCAGCTGCTCCTGTTAGGGGTCGCAACAGCGGATCATCCATTTCCATTTCTTCCTGTCTTCTGCATCTAAGGCTATTATTCTAAAATTTGAGGTCAGTGGATTGACACGATAGTTTTAAGAGTGTTTTTAACTGCGTTTGAGTCCAGAAGCTGCTCTGTGGGGGTAGCCCTGCTGTTGCAGCAGCCAGTGCTTTTAAGTACGGGAAACAAAAATACATATGCCCAAAGCCTTTGGCAATAAAAGCAGGTGCCCTAAACCTGATGCCACGTGAGGCTGGTTGCCTGTTGCCCCGCTGCTGTTTGAATAGCTATTTTTGCAAAGTAACTTGTCGTCATTCGTTTGTAGTTAGCCGTTAGCAGAAATTGTATTTGTCCTGGAAAAAGCAGCTACTTTCATGAATGAAGTGAATGATCTTTTAGAACACAGATTCGAAACGCTGCCTTTTGGGTTTTTTCCCCCTCCTTTTTCTCCCAACTGTACTTGGCCAATTACCCCACTCTTCCGAGCTACTCCACCCCCTCTGCTGATCCAGGGAGGGCTGCAAACTACCACATGCCTCCTCCGATACATGTGGAGACGCCAGCCGCTTCTTTTCACCTGACAGTGAGGAGTTTCACCAGGGGGACGTAGCACGTGGGAGGATCACGCTATTCCCCCCCAGTTCCCCCTCCCCCCTGAACAGGTGTCCCGACCGACCAGAGGAGGCGCTAGTGTAGTGACCAGGACACATACCCACGTTTGGCTTCCCATCCGCAGACACAGCCAATTGTGTCTGTAGGGACGCCCGACCAAGCTGGAGGTAACACGGGAATTCGAACCGCCGATCCCCATGTTGGTAGGCAATGAAATAGACTACCACACCAACCATACACCCCCCAAAACGCTGCCTTTTGATGAAAAAAATGAGATCAAAGCCTCGGTGCCCACCAGCCGCAGGACCAAACGGCAGGCAAAAATAATCGCACATTTAATGTGGCGTGGTTCTCCAGAAAAAAAAGGCTAACTGCTTGCTTTTCCAGGAAGGCTTTTTTTTTTTTTGGGCTTCACCATGCGAGTTATTCAGAGGGGATGGTACCTGGTCAGGAGCAGGGTCCCAGGATCTTAAGCATTTTTCCGAGAGGATTACCAAACGTGGAAGCAGCGGGAGTCCTCTAGAAAGTGCAGTAAAGTTGGGTTTGCTCGACTGAGCGGACGTCTCTACATACAAATGGGGATTTTAGCAGCCTAACCAGCAGGTTGTGGAGAACAGGTCTGTGCCCAGAGGAAGAACCGCTGTGCCTCCTTTCTCTTCAAGTGAGCTTTGAGTTGGTTAGTGAAAGAGCGTGGTAGGTATTTGTGATGTGACTCTGTCAGGTCACTTTTCTCATGGTCACCGCCAGATTTGATGATGAATCAAAGGCTTGTTGCTGCTGGACTGGTTTCAAGCCTGTGAATAGTGACGTGCGTTCCTTTATTCATGCGGCTGTCTGTTCCCCCTCGTCCTCCACTTATCCTCTGCTGTCCTTCCTCTTGCATTTACTTGACCCTTTGAAATCGGACCTCCTGCGGGCAGCAAGCCAGGGGCTTGCCCACAGGAGGTCCAATGAAATGTGATGAAATATTTTTACTGCAGATGAAACTGTCAAAACACCTTTGTATGCTGCTCATAAAAACGAGCATATTTTATAAACTACAAAAAGGAACATAGTTCAACTAACTTATGGAGTGTTAGGAGATATTTTGTTCAATTTCCTACATTCAGAATTGTTTTGTGTGTTTATTTACTAAAATTTGATGGGGGAAAAAATCAGCTTTTTGTAGTTTTTTTTTTTATCTATGACACAATTTCAATACTTTTATCAGTTATTATGATGGTTTATTGACTTGCATAACCTTTTAGCTTAGCGTGTACAGATTTTTGGGATATGAAGCGTTTGATGACATCACAATAAGTAAAAATACCAGTGTATGTATGCACTGGTGGACATTTCTACTGCAGAGCTCAAAGGGTTAACATGAACTGGTATTCTGTGCATGCTAGTCCAGATACTCTCTAATGTACTTGTAAATAAAGTCTATTTACTGTGCATGAGAGGATGCAACAGGTTATGGTGGCCCAGTGGTTGACGCTGTCGCCTCACAGCAAGAAGGTCCTGGGTTTGAGTCCCGGGTTGTCCAACCTTGGCGGTCATCCCAGGTCGTCCTCTGTGTGGAGTTTGCATGTTCTCCCCGTGTCTGCAGTGGGTTTTCTCCGGGTGCTCCGGTTTCCCCCGCCATCAAAAAAGACATGCGTGTTAGGGTTAGTACTCCTGTCTGTGCCCCTGAGCAAGGCATGGCGAGACGCTACTCCTAGCTACACAGCTAGGATGGGTTAAATGCAGAGCATAATTTCCCCACTGGGGTCAATAGAGTATATCAAAAAAGCTATACTGAACACTGTATGTACAACATAGTATAACAAGTTTCGAGAAGCACACAGAAATACTTTACATCTGGGTGCGTAATCAGTTGGTTGCAGTGATTGTGAGTAAACTGGGAATCCTGGGAAATTTAGGCAGCAGTTAGTTGCTTCGGATCGTTTTTAGGCTCATGGGTGCTCTTGTAAAAGAAGAAATATAAGTGTCTGTTTTGCTGAGATCTCTCCAAATACGCCTGACTGCATCTCATTGGAACAAAAAGCCTGTCGCCCGCCTGCACACGGTGGGGCAGGTAATATGTTGACAGTTTGCGCTGTCAGCTTATCCCGCCGCAGACGTACGGCGGAGGAAGCCTTTCTTAGTGGTAGAGGTGGGCAGGTGGAGCGGCCCGTGGTGTGTGACTCAGCGAAATGTCAGCGCTGTCACACCGCCGCTCCACCTCACACACATCCAACGTGTCACCGGAGAAAAGGTCTAATGACACTTCCTGTCGACAGGACTCGTCACGCAGGACCTGCTTCCTGACGCTTTGTTTCTCGACGGATGTGGCGCACTGACCATGTACAGAAACACAGCCTTTAATTCTGCTTGTGATGGGAGGGAAAGAGCCGGTAATGCTGCTTTAAATGGCAGGTACAGGATGGAGGCTTTTAGTGTCTCAGATGAGTCACAAACCGCGTCAACGCTGTTCTGGAGCAGAGAGACCGACGGGAAAACTGTTTAAAGCTTTACACGCTTGCTGACGGTGGTACGTGTTGAATACTGATCGCCATCCTTCAGCGGTGTGAATGACATCCGCACATCAAAGCAAGAACACCGCATTTAAAGAAAAATGCTGCAGATACGGGCGCAGTCGCCTCACAGCAAGAAGGTCCTGGGTTCGAACCCCGGGGTAGTCCAACCTTGGGGGTCGTCCCGGGTCGTCCTCTGTGTGGAGTTTGCATGTTCTCCCCGTGTCTGTGTTGGTTTCCTCCGGGGGCTCTGGTTTCCTCCCACAGTCCAAAGACATGTAGGTCAGTAGGTCAGGTGATTCGGCCGTACTAAATTGTCCCTAGGCGGCCTGTCCAGGGTGTCTCCCTGCCTGCTGCCCAGTGACTGCTGGAATAGGCTCCAGCATCCCCGCGACCCTCAATAAGGATAAGCGGTTTGGATAATGGATGGATGGATGTTGCAGATACACAACATGTAACTACGTCGGCCAACATCTACCATATTCAAACATCAGTAACATCCTCGACTTTTGCACCATTTCCTTTATGCTGTCAGCCCCTGCTGATATGCACCAGTCATATTGTGCTTCAAGAAAGCTAAAATTGGAGAAGTGTTGTTCAATATGTTGCCTTCTATGTTTCCAAATTCACCCCATCACGCTGATATTAATCTCTCTCTCTCTGTCTCTCTCTCTCTCTCTTGTATTTGGTCTTTTTCTCTGCTCCAGTAAGACGGGCCTGGTAACCACAGTTTGGGACCGGCTTTACTTTTTCACCCAGGGCGGGAACCTCATGTGCCAGCCCCGCGGGGCGGTGGCGGGCGGCATGGTGCTCGACCTGGACAACAGCTCCGTCATGGCGGTGGAGTGCGAAGACAGACGATACTGCTTTCAGATCACGTCCCCAACTGGCAAAATGTACGGACCGTGCTCACCATCTTCCAATGAAAAATTGTACATTTGATAGATAGATAGATAGATAGATAGATAGATAGATAGATAGATAGATAGATAGATAGATAGATAGATAGATAGATAGATAGATAGCAGTAGGGAGGCACCAGTATCACTTTTCACTGCCAATATTTGTTGTCCATTATTTTTACTAAGCAGTGCAGACTTGTAGACCATTAGTTTGGGGTCAGGATTTATCCCCCTGTTTCCCCCCAATTGTACTTGACCAATTGGCCCTATTTTCTGAGCCGTCCCAGTCACTGCTCCACCCCCTCCGCTGATCCGGGGAGGGCTGCAGACTACCACATGCCTCCTCCGATACGTGTGGAGTCGCCAGCCACTTCTTTTCACCTGACAGTGAGGAGTTTCACCAGGGGGACGTAGCACATGAGAGGATCACACTATTCCCTCCAGTTCCCCCTCCCCCCTGTACAGGCGCCCCGACTGACCAGAGGAGGCGCTAGTGCAGCGACCAGGACACATACCCACATCTGGCTTCCCACCCACAGACACGGCCAATTGTGTCTGTAGGGACGCCCGACAAAGCTGCAGGTAATGGGGGATTCGAACTGGTGATCCCCATGTTGGTAGGCAATGGAATAGATTGCCATTCCACCTGGATGCCCCGTTTTTGTTTTTTTGTTTTTTACCAGTCAATAAATATTGGCTTCCGTGTGTCAAAAATGCAGTAAATCAAACCATTTTACTTTTATTTGACATGCTACCACTTTTGGTGTGGGAGTTTAACTTGGGTAAAATCCCCGATACCAATTCTCCATTTTAGCCTGATATCGACCCTGCATATGATAATGGTATCAGTGCATGTCCAGACAGATGTACATGTAGCTAGATAACACACATCTCCAGACAGATATAGATGTAGCTAGATGACACACATCTCCAGACAGATACAGGTGTAGCTAGATGACACACATCTCCAGACAGATATAGATGTAGCTAGATGACACACATCTCCAGACAGATATAGATGTAGCTAGATGACACACATCTCCAGACAGATACAGATGTAGCTAGATGACACATCTCCAGACAGATACAGATGTAGCTAGATAACACACATCTCCAGACAGATATAGATGTAGCTAGATAACACACATCTCCAGACAGATATAGATGTAGCTAGATAACACACATCTCCAGACGGATACAGATGTAGCTAGATGACACACATCCCCAGACAGATACAGATGTAGCTAGATAACACACATCTCCAGACAGATACAGATGTAGCTAGATGACACACATCTCCAGACAGATACAGATGTAGCTAGAGGACACACATCTCCAGACAGATACAGATGTAGCTAGATAACACACATCTCCAGACAGATACAGATGTAGCTAGATAACACACATCTCCAGACAGATATAGATGTAGCTAGATAACACACATCTCCAGACAGATACAGATGTAGCTAGATAACACACATCTCCAGACAGATACAGATGTAGCTGGATGACACACATCTCCAGACAGATACAGATGTAGCTAGATAACACACATCTCCAGACAGATATAGATGTAGCTAGATAACACACATCTCCAGACAGATATAGATGTAGCTAGATGACACATCTCCAGACAGATACAGATGTAGCTAGATGACACATCTCCAGACAGATACAGATGTAGCTAGATAACACACATCCCCAGACAGATACAGATGTAGCTAGATGACACACATCTCCAGACAGATACAGATGTAGCTAGATGACACACATCTCCAGACAGATACAGATGTAGCTAGATGACGCACATCTCCAGACAGATACAGATGTAGCTAGATGACACACATCTCCAGACAGATACAGATGTAGCTAGAGGACACACATCTCCAGACAGATGTAGATGTAGCTAGATAACACACATCTCCAGACAGATACAGATGTAGCTAGATGACGCACATCTCCAGACAGATACAGATGTAGCTAGAGGACACACATCTCCAGACAGATGTAGATGTAGCTAGATAACACACATCTCCAGACAGATATAGATGTAGCTAGATGACACACATCTCCAGACAGATACAGATGTAGCTAGATGACACACATCTCCAGACAGATATGGATGTAGCTAGATAACACACATCTCCAGACAGATATGGATGTAGCTAGATAATCCACAGGGCTGTAGTCAGCCTAGCAGAGGGGAAGGGGCAGATTCTCCCTGAAAGGTTTATTCACAGCACAATCTAGCCTTATTTATCAACGCTAAGGGTCGCCTGTTTTTCACCTCGACTTCCTGCACTTAAAGCAGAGTGCAATTCTTCACATTCAGTGCACGCAGCTCATTTTTACAAGGTTACCGGAGGTTCAAGAGAACACTTGGATAGGCTTGATGTGGTCGGACTGTTCGTGTTATTATATATAGTGTGTATCCAGAAGAGCAAAGATGAGTGTTCCAGTACAGCAGGTAATCAAGTGTTGCACTCCAGAGAGAGTCAGTGTAGTGTGTTTTTATGTGTCTATTCACTCCGCTCCGTTTTGCTGTTTAATTCCAGGTCCATGATTCTACAAGCAGAGAGCAAAAAGGAATATGAGGAGGTAGGCATCAAAATAAAGATGATTTTATTCAGTTTACGATCTTATTTAATATCTCCTTTTCATTTATATATGTTTGTTGTGGTGTCGGTGGGTGATGAGCAAAAAAGAGGCGACTGACCGTCTGCATTCGTTTTCGCGTACCTCTGATTTTATTTTGACTCTGGGTCGAACACGCCCGACCCGCCTGTCACGTCTGGTTTTGCTGAAGCGATGTGAAGTGGCTCCTGTTTCGGCCTTCGTGCCGCAGAGGCTCTAACGTTAGTCCCTGTGTTTCACTTCTCAGTGGATCTGCACCGTGAACAACATCTCCAGACAGATTTACCTGACTGACAACCCAGAGGTAAGCTGCTGTGTTTGTTAAGACCCACACACACACACACACACACACACACACACACACACACACACACACACACACACACACACACACACACACACACACACTGACCCACATGGGAAGACAAATGGAAATCCATTCAAATTAACACTATGAAACCACAAAGCATGGAAGCACAGACTGAGCAACAGACATTTCACGCCACGGTGTCCTCATGTGATGTTGCAGACTCACACACACCCTTTGCTTTGTCTTTACACAAATCATTTCCCAAACGTGGCCTAAGATGGCACCACTGAATATAGAGGGCTAATTATTATTATTATTGTTATTGTTCCATGACGCAGTGCAGCATTATGGGTACTGAAACCGCGTGCTCGAAACCCACTGCGGTCTTGTTCTTCTGTGTCTCAGTGAATTGCCCAAGGCTCCAGTCTGCCATGCCGTGAAGTTGCAGAATCTGGTGTGTGTGTGTGTGTGTGTTTGTGTGTGGGTCTGATAGTGTAATGATTACGCCACAAGACATTAAACCTTATCTAGCGGCTGTGAGAAACTTCCTAACGCTGCAGGCAGACTGGACTTTTGCCTTTGTTTTGTGTGAGATTTTGTGTGTGTGTGTGTGTATGTGGAGACATATAGGTGTGTGCATCTTCATCGGCGTCCTTGTTTGCATACATACAAATACGCCGCTGGTCAGCTGCCCTCTCCGCAGCTCACGTCCGTGTCCTATGCCTTGGTTCAACTGGAATGTAATGGAATACTAGCCGCTTAAATCTTGTTCAACCAGATTACCAACAAATACAATAAAACAACAATGGGGATAAAAATCGCCATAAATTACAAATACACAACACATTAATATAAGATATATACACATTAACACAAAATCTTACATGTGTGACTATGGCGTTATTTGAATCACGCATCATAAATGGTTTTATTGTCTCCGGGAGGGGACGAGGGGATGAAGCGCTTTGGGTGTCTAGAAAAGCACTATAGAAATGTGATGATGATGATGATGATTATTATTATTATTATTATTATTATTATTATTATTGTGTTTGGCACATATCTGTCCATGGCTGATCTTGCAAACTACTGGACCCATCAGCCCAAATGGTTTTGTGTAGAGTTATGAGTGTGTGATGAAGAACTTCTCATGGTTGCGGTGATTAAAAACCTTCGAAAAACTCTTGTTTTCGCTATCGCCGCTCCCTCCCCTCGTTCACTCTCTAGCTCGCTCGACCAATGCCGCTTTCCGTCGCTGCCCGCCGAGTCAGCCGTGCGCATGCGCAACTCACATCTACGGTCGTGTCAGATCGGGCAGCCACATCGGGCGGGAGGCCGGATGTGGGTATGTGTCCAGGTCGCTGCACTAGCGCCTCCTCTGGTTGGTCGGGGCGCCTGTTCGGGGGGGGGGACTAGGGGGAATAGCGTGATCCTCCCATATTGGGGTATGAGTCTTGAAAGTAAATGAGAAGTCGGTCGTATTTCGCAAGCCAGCAAATCATTCACTGCTGATCTCAGCACAGGAGAACTGGAGGAACCAACAATAATTCGCCTTATTCACCTCGCCGCCACGCAGAAAACTCTGCTATGAAAACACAATTTCAGGAGTAGGATTAATCAGTCACAACTGGAAATCATCTCAGTAGCCAGCCGTCCCATGGCTGAGCTGTTTTCTTACCGTTGCTTCATGAACGAAAGTCAGTCAGCAGAGCAGCCACTCGCCTTCATTCATTTGATATCATGAAAACCACGACGGCTTAACACATTTGAAGTTGTTCAATAAGGGATTTGAAGTTATGATAGGCTGATCTATGTCATTTCATATCAGACTTGGCCGCTTTCATGCGAGGGTCCACATAGAGGCTGCACATCCACAGACTGACAGGCAAAACGTTTTTATTTGGTGGCTTTTTTTTAGCTTGAGCATATTAACAACCTTTCCCCCCATATCTCCTATTCAGTGGACTGCACAAAAGTCTTGTGATGGCAGGAAAAAAACACTGGTTTTTCTGTCTGTGTGTATTTCGCTTCTCCCGGTAGGCAAAAAAAGGGTTTGTCGCCAGGTCCAAACACTGGAGAAGAGGGGATACGTACGTCTGGTGGAGATCTGCAGTCTACCGGTCTTTCGGTCGTGATGTCATGATGCCTCTGATCCTTGGAAGATGGCGCCCGGTGTCGCATTGCCCTTGGAAACTGCCCAAGTCCAAAAGACCGATAATGATCCAGTCGTTTAGGTTAAGGCAATAGTCTGTTATGCTAGTCAGTGTAGGCAGTTAGATAAAGCTAGCTAGCTCTTACCTTTGGGAAGCTCGCGGTGTTGTCGCAGCCTGTTGGCTTGAAGCTGTGGAGATCTTGAACCCATCCATTCGTAAATTGCCCGTGTGCTTCGAGGGATTTAAACGATTTAACCTGGTCCATTGTGTAAGCACTAGTACCATAGACGAGGTAATTGACCATGCCCATATAAGTTAGTGGAGGAAGCTCGTCTGGGTCGTGGCTCCATTCTTTTGGTGGCAGCTCGTAGGGATCAGCGTTATTCAGGGCTTTCAGTTTTGTCAAATAAAGACGTTTGGCATCGGGACATCATTTGTCCCTGTATGTCACCTTTTCTTTGTGTCTTTCTTTAAACATCTCAGTGAGGTAAGGGTAAAGGCAAATGTAACGCTAATATATGGCTAAGTCAATGGCTATAGTGCTAGCTAATTCGTAAACAATGCCTCTGATCCTCGGAAGATGGCGCCCGGCGTCGCGTTGCCCTTGGAAACAGCCCAAGTCCGAAAGACCGATCGCGTGACTCTTCCAGGTTGCCTGGTTGCCCACGAGCACCTGGCTGCAGCCTGCAGAATAGGGCGGGCTTCAACGGCGAAGGTTTAATCCCACCCACCCCTAACCCCAACTGTAACCCCACCCAAACCCAAGTCCGAGCCAATGAAACTGACGTTTAACCCCACCCAAATTTGAAAGTTAAACCAATCAAATTAAACGGTGGGTGGGGTTAAACGTTCGGCGTTGAATGCTGCCCTGTTCTGCAAGCTGCAGCCAGGTATATTTGAGTGTTTCTGGGTTTATTTCAGTCAAAACGGCGCCCTCTTGTGGTAATATATATATATCTGAATAGCGATACACTAGGATGGATAGATAGGTAGTTAGATTCCAAAATTGTTTTTTTAAAGTTTGCTGCCCTTTTTTATCTTTTTTTTAGGCTGTTGCGATCCGACTGAACCAGACGGCCATCCAGGCGGTAACTCCTATAACCAGCTTTGAGAAGAGACAGGAAGGCTCTCCCAACCCAGACAGGTCAGCCATGATGTTTGGGAATTTTGGGAAAATCTGTCTCTCTCTCCCTTTTTTCCCCCCTGAGAGCACATCAGGCTGTTATGAGATACATCTCATATGCGATATTTCTGGAAATGGAGACAGACTGGTCTGTTCGACACCTTAGAAAACTGCAGACTCACACTTTTCTTCAAACACACACGTTTTCTTTGTCATACTGTTGTGTATCTCTTATGAGTCATTTATCTTTCAAATATCTGGAGTTACCGTGAAACTAGTTATGACGTCTATGGTGACTCTTCATACCTGAGGTCCTCTTACTTCAGTCTTTTTTTTTGGCACTTCTCTGCAGTGAAGCCACCAAGACAAATCCGTTTCCCTTCACTGCTGTCGGTGAATAGAGCTTTTCTAATTATAACGGATGTGAGGAGCTGAAATTAAACGTCAGTTTGAGACCCGAGAGCAAAATGATCCCCACACCTCGGACTTCCTCTTTGTTTTTGTCTTCGCTCTCTGTCACGTACATTTAAATTATTTCTACCACTTCTCAACCTCATTGTCATCATTCTCTCTCTCTCTCACGTACATTTAAATTATTTCTACCACTTCTCAACCTCATTGTGATCGTTCCCCCTCTCTCTCATGTACATTTAAATTATTTCTACCACTTCTCAACCTCATTGTGATCGTTCCCTCTCTCTCTCATGTACATTTAAATTATTTCTACCACTTCTCAACCTCATTGTCATCATTCTCTCTCTCTCTCACGTACATTTAAATTATTTCTACCACTTCTCAACCTCATTGTGATCGTTCCCCCTCTCTCTCATGTACATTTAAATTATTTCTACCACTTCTCAACCTCATTGTGATCGTTCCCTCTCTCTCTCATGTACATTTAAATTATTTCTACCACTTCTCAACCTCATTGTCATCATTCTCTCTCTCTCATGTACATTTAAATTATTTCTACCACTTCTCAACCTCATTGTCATCGTTCCCTCTCTCATGTACGTTTAAATTATGTCTACCACTTCTCAACCTCATTGTCCCATCGTTCTCTCTCTCTCATGTACATTTAAATTATTTCTACCACTTCTCAACCTCATTGTCCATCGTTCTCTCTCTCTCATGTACATTTAAATTATTTCTACCACTTCTCAACCTCATTGTCCATCGTTCTCTCTCTCTCATGTACATTTAAATTATTTCTACCACTTCTCAACCTCATTATGATCGTTCTCTCTCTCTCATGTACATTTAAATTATTTCTACCACTTCTCAACCACATTATGATCGTTCTCTCTCATGTACGCTTAAATTATTTCTACCACTTCTCAACCTCATTGTCATCGTTCCCTCTCTCTCTCATGTATATTTAAATTATTTCTACCACTTCTCAACCTCATTGTCATCGTTCTCTCTCTCTCATGTATGTTTAAATTATTTCTACCACTTCTCAACCTCATTGTCATCGTTCTCTCTCTCTCATGTATGTTGAAATTATTTCTACCACTTCTCAACCTCATTGTCCATCGTTTTCTCTCTCCCAGTTCAGATTAGTTTCCATTCAACACTGCTTTATAGGTTTTAATGAACAATAGTCAGAGCCACCAGTTAGAAAACATCAAGATTGTATGTTAGAAAGTCTCCCGTGTGTGTGTGTGTGTGTGTGTGTGTGTGTGTGTGTGTGTGTGTATGAGTGAGTGAGCGTGTGTGATAGAGTGTGTGTATATGAGTGAGTGTGTGTGTGTGAGAGTGTGTATGAGTGAGTGAGCGTGTGTGAGAGTGTGTGTATATGAGTGAGTGTGTGTGTGTGCACGCGTGTATTAGCAAGTGAATGAGAGAGAGTGTGCGTGCATATGAGCGAGTGAATGCGAGTGTGTGAGTGAGTGTGTGTGATCAAGTGAATGAGTGAGTGAGTGTGTGCGTGCACGCGTATGAGTGAGCGAATGAGTGTGTGTGTGCTCACGCACATATGAGCAAGTGAATGAGTGAGTGTATGTGTGTGTTGGCATATGAGCGAGTGAATGCGAGTGTGTGTGTGTGTGTGTCTATGTGTGAGCAAGTGGATGAGTTGAGTGTGTGTGCGCGTGCGCGTGCGCGCGTATGAACGAGTGAGTGAGTGTGTGTGTGTGTGGAGGATCTGGGTTGTGAATTTGGATCCTCAACCACATACACACAGGATCAGTTATCGTAAGTACAGCAAGTATAAGTTCCAGTGTGTACTATAACTAGTAGATGTAGTACAACTATCTGATGCATAAAATAACAAAGATGAGCTGCAACAAATAAGAAGGATTCACTCTGAGAGATGAAATGTTTGTGATATTTAACTGGAGATGGATAACAGTCTGGACATCTTAAATCATTGACCTTCAGTTTTTTTTTTCTTCCTCCTCCTCCTCCTCCTTCCATCTGTCTTCTCTCTCCCTGCAGAGCCAAACCAGGAGGCGTGCAGCCTGGGAGCGGCGGTTCTGGAAAGGAAGAGGCTGCTCCGGAACCGGAGGACCTGATTGCTCCCGGGACGCCCATTCAGTTTGACATCATGCTGCCAGCCTCCGAGTTCCAAGACCAGAACCGGGGCAGCACCAGGTGAGCGGACAGGGAGGCGTGAGTGTGTGTGTGTGTGTGTGTGTGTGTGAGGGGGTGTGTGAGGGTGAGACACAGAAGGGGATAAGAGGTTCGAGGAAGGTACAGAAGGCTAATTTCCTGGAAGCTGTGTGCATAATGATTCTCTCATTTCCTGGATGGAAGATGTTCTCTAATCGCACACTCCAGGAGATTAATTATTTTTTACCTTTCTTTTTTTCTTGTTTTTTTTTTTTCTTGTTTTTTGTGCTTCCTGTTTGCTTCTGACAGGCGTATGAATCCATTCGGTGAAACAGAGGACGACTGTTCTTCAGAAAGCGACGGTAACCATTTTTTTTCCTCTCTCTGATGTCATTTAATGGCCCTGTCGGTCTCTAGAGGGCCCTTTATTTAACCGAGACCCCTCTTGTGTGTGTGTGTGTGTGTGTGTGTGTGTTGGTTTTATCCATCTTGGCACACACTCAACTAAGTGTGAACTTGAGTGAGTGCTATGAGCCACGTCGTGTTCTTAGAACTGTGTTGGCTTTGTGTAGACGTATAAAAAAGTACAAGGGCGTCCGGGTAGTGTGGCGGTCTATTCCGTTATCTACCAATGCGGGGATCGCCAGTTCGAATCCCCGTGTTACCTCCAGCTTGGTCGGGCGTCCCTACAGACACAATTGGCCGTGTCTGTGGGTGGGAAGCCGGATGTGGGTGTGTGTCCTGGTTGCTGCACTAGCGCCTCCTACCACTACTACTACTACCACCACTACAACTACTACCACCACTATGACCACTACTACTACCACCACCACCAACAACAACTACTACCACCACTACAACTACTACCACCACCACTACAACTACTACCACCACCAACAACTACTACCACCACCACTACAACTACTACCACCACCATTACAACTACTACCACCACCACTACAACTACTACCACCACCATTACAACTACTACCATCACCACCATTACAACTACTACCATCACCACCATTACAACTACTACCACCACCACTACAACTACTACCACCACCAACAACTACTATCACCACCATTACAACTACTACCACCACCACCATTACAACTACTACCATCACCACAACTACTACCACCAACAACTGCTCCCACCACTACAACTACCACAACTACTACTACCACCACAACTACTACCACTACAACTACTACCACCAACTACGACTACCACCACTAAAACTACTACCACCACCACCACCACCTACTATTACCATTACCACTACTACCACCACCATTACTACTGCTACTACCATTACTACCATTACTACCACTAAATGTGTGTTTGTATGCATACGCGGTGTTTGTTTTGTTCTCTGCAGACTCCCTCTTGCAGCAGGTCTTTGTCGTGCGGTTCCTGGGCTCCATGGCGGTGCGCTGTGGTCACAACCAAGAGGTCATCTACGAGGCCATGAGGCAGGTTCTGGCCGCTCGCGCCATCCACAACATATTCAAGACCACCGAGTCTCACCTCATGGTCACCAGCAGCTGCCTCAGGTACGCCGTGAAGAACCTACTAAACTGTAGCCATCACAAAATGTATTCACCTACACTGATGGAGGTGTCCATGTATAAAGGATATAAAGGGGTGTAGATATAGAGGACAGTGATGGAGTGATGGAGGTGTCCATGTATAAAGGATATAAAGGGGTGTAGATATAGAGGACAGTGATGGAGTGATGGAGGTGTCCATGTATAAAGGATATAAAGGGGTGTAGATGTAGGGGACAGTGGTGGAGGTGTTGTTTTCCGTGGTTTGTGTAGGTGCATCATTTCCTATAAGCCGGTATTGACTTGTATCTTCTCAACAGGTTGATCGACCCTCAGACTCAAGTTACGAGAACGAGTGTAAGTATTCAAACAATTCTCCTTCTTTGTTTTATATGTTTTGATAATCTATTAACCCTCCCATCGTCTCTTCCCCCCTCCTGTCCCTCATCGTTCCTCAGTTCCAGCTCGGGGAGGTGTGCCAGTTCGCGGCACATCAGGAGAATGGGAGGCTCATGGGCTTCGTGGTGGAGGAGAGAGACTGGAGTGAAGGCGACGAGGAGGGCGAGCCGTCTTTCAGCGCCTTTGTCTTCGAGAGCAACACCGAGGGCGAGAAGGTAGATTCGCAAAATTGGGAGTTTCCTCTTTGGGGGAGAAGTATTTTGAAAATGACCCCTTAGATGTATTTTGACTGTATTTGTCTTTTTATTCACAGATATGTTACACAATTAACGTCGGGAAGGACATCGAAAAAGCAAAGAAGGTAAGGCTAATTTGAATCATATCAATGACAACACATTTTTTCACATACTTTTGAGTATTAATTTTAGGTACACACCATTAACACTTCCTTTTAAAGCCATGCTACACATAGTTACTCAGAACACTACACTCGCTCCTTCAGCCAAACCGGTTAGGGCCAGTTTGTAAAACGAGCTGATAGGTTGGACAAAAAACCTGCGTACACACACATGACACTCCATGGTAGATGGTTGAGTGCCACCACCAGACATCATCATAGAGGTTGTCAACATGAAGTTAGACTCAATTTGCGTTGTGGACGATAAATTGTAAAGCATGGCCTATGATGCCTCATTTATTCACATACCAGCAGAGTTTAGATTTATAATGAAAAGTGCGGCGCAGTGGTTAGCGCGGTCACAAGAAGGTCCTGGGTTCGAGCCCCGGGATAGTCCAACCTTGGGGGTCGTCCCGGGTCGTCCTCTGTGTGGAGTTTGCATGTTCTCGCCGTGTCTGTGTGGGTTTCCTCCAGGTGCTCTGGTTTCCTCCCATAGTCGAAAGACATATAGGTCAGGTGAATCGGCCGTACTAAATTGTCCCTAGGTGTGAATGTGTGTGTGTCGGCCGTGTGATGGCCTGGTGGCCTGTCCAGGGTGTCTCCCCACCTGCCGCCCACTGACTGCTGGGATAGGCTCCAGCATCCCCGCGCCCCTGGGTAAGGATAAGCGATTTGGATATTGGATGGATGGATGGATGAAGTGAAGTCACAGTTAGCCCGGGTTTACACAACACACAAAACGGCTGCCAAGTGTAGTCCAACACCCATTTTAGTAGTTTAGACAGTTTAAATTAGCTACAATTCTGTAAAGTTAAGTTTCAGAGTCTAGTCTATTTTCTTTTGGCTTTCACAAAATTACATTGGAGAAATGCATTTATATACAAGATATGTTACTTATACGTGCATCATATCTTAGACCCATACAGACCGAGCTTTAAACTGTACCATCTAGCAGCCTGTGTCTATTTTTAGTTGTTGACTGTTTTTTACCTATATGAACATCCACATAAATTAACAGTTATCACAGAGATAAAGCTTCAGTCTCCTATTAAATATTCCATTATCCAAGCCGCTTATCCCAATCGGGGTCATGGGATGCTGGAGCCTATCCCACCAGTCACTGGGCGGCAGGCGAGGAAACACCCTGGACAGGCTGCCAGTCCATCACAGGGCCCTCCTATAAAATATCACTTTCCAAATGAAAAGGTTCTGCCACTGAATTATCTAAATGAGAATAGATGTTTAGTCATTTCGGGGTGTAACACAGAGACATGCCGAGGTACTCTGGCCCTGACCCGTTCTGCATGCGGCGTAAACCTGGTGTCTGATAGGTTCAGGGGTTTGTCCCATTGCTGACTGTATTTTGTTGAACAACAGGACCCAGAGGCCTTGGCCCAGCTGATGAAGTCCATGCCACTGACCAATGATGGCAAGTTCCTGTTGCTGGAGCCTGATGCCGGGGACACGGCCAACAGCGCCAGGCAAGAGGACCTGGAGTCTGAGGCCTAATCCCACGAACACCACCAGGACCAGCGCTTGGGTCTGATTTCCATCCAGGAGAGAAGTCTTTCCCTTGTTTAAAGATCTCCACGCGACCCCCTAGCCCAGACCCTTACACTGCAAGGTTCACTTCCCATCGGCCCAATACCGCTAGCACTGCAGGTCTTATTTGTCGTGACGCGATACGACAGCTTTGGCAGGACACTACACAAGCCAAAACATTTCTATTGGGCACTCCACTGGATCTGCTTTCGCTGGGTCAGATCTAGCATACGGGCCTGTGGGAGTGGTTCCGGGTCTCTTCCATGCCACTCGAGAAGGTACTTACTACAAAAGGGACACTAGATATGTAGGTATTATTAATGTTTTGTTTCCTCTTCTTGGTGGAGCTAACTTCCCTAGCCATCTTTGGACTTTCTACCGCAAGGTGGCAAGTTCCTTGTTTCAACTCAAGTTTACATTCAGCGTAGGTTGTTAGTTTGTGTGACATCTTTTCGGAGAGTTGACTCTTGATTTAGCGTCACAGTCAAGTTTCATACAAGGCTCTCCAAGCATTATTGACATTTCCTGAGTACTCATTTTTAGGACACTAGTATTGCACTTCCAAGGTTTTTAGCTATTAAATCGCAAATTTCTATGACTGTAGAATCCAGACTGACTTAATCCAGCTTAAGAACCGAAGAGTTCAAATGACTGTAAGCGATAGATAACATGCAGAAGACTTCAGATGGCTACTCAGTAAACCTCGTGGGTGTATTTAGCATGCATGATTAGCATGATTTTCGGTCCGTTTCGTGTGGGCGTATGAATGCAAATTGGGATTTTGCCACACGTTGAGGCAATTTAGAAGCTGCATCTCGTACTATCGCTAACAGACTATGCTGAGCTGAGATTTCCAGAAATCTTCCTCAAATCAGTCTTGAAGCTCAGCTTTTATTCACCAGTAACTTTCTGAGCACTCGGAAAAATCCTGTTGCAACGTTAAAGCGAGTATGTTTCACTCCGTTTAGTATAAGCCTGTGTAAATATGACCTACTCCAGTGTCTGTGTAATGTTTAATCAGCGACGACGGCGCTAAGATCTTAGCTTTTTTTCCCCCCCACTTCCTTATATTGGTATGTGTGGTGTGGTGCATGATGAACGGTGTGGTGCATGATGAATGGCGTTTTCCCTCTTTCTCATTCCCTTGGTGGTGGATCGGAATCACCGCGCTGGGCGCTCATCCAGAACGAAAACAGACGGGCGAAGAAAATCCCCTGAACAATTCTAATAATGCATGTAAACAGCCTACAATAAGGGTTTATGTACTTGATGAAAACCCAACACGCTCGCCCTCAAGAATGCTAATCCAAACAGGAGTGTAAAACCAAGCGGGAAAACCGTTGATCTGTCAAATTTGCCCCCATTCTGCTGATTTCCATTCCACATCCGCCGCGGTGTTTATCTCCGTGGACCATCTAGGGGCCCGAGACACGCCTGGTGTGAATGTGACCTCTGTACTTCGTAGTACCGAGGTCAAAGCCACCGACTTGACGTTGATCGTGAGGTTATTGCTAGCGCGTTTTACCAGTGCATTTGTTTACCCGCTTGCTTCGTCTACTACTTCATCTGTACTTAATGGTTATGGACAGGAAAATCTTGAACTAGTTACAAAAAAAAAAGTTTGTGTGTATTTGTTATTTCATAGAGTTCTAACACCACTGTTTTGAAATTGTCGCGCGTGCTCTTGTTGGTATTTTAACGATAACAGATTGTGATTGAAGGACGTGAACTACAGAGGTATAAGCCTGTTTTTACATGCCTGGTTTTAATGGGTTTGGCTGTCATATCTGCAGGCCTCCAGGTCGTCTAAACAGGACACATAGGACCAGTGATTTATATTCTTTTAAATTCATTGAAAAGTTGTTTTTTTTTCTTAAGGGCTTCTGTGGCTGGCTGTGTAAGTACATGGGAGTGTTTGATGCTGCATGTGTGCTCGGCGTAGCGCGGCCTTTCGGTTAGGGTATGTCTGCACCGAGGCTGTAAACAACAGATCATCTTCAGTCTCTTTAACACACATGACATCAAGCCCTCAGGAAAGCATATTATTTTACATGGCACGATGACCTACATAAGCTGATATGTGAGCGAGCCACCTCTCTGTTGATGGGGGGGGGGGCGCTCTACTAGTGCTGCACGATTCATCTAATCGCAATTGCGATGTCAGCCTGTGCAATTATATCAACGCAAAAGGCTGTGATTTAATTGAATAATAAAATGTGCGTGTGTTGAACGTCTGTTTGTGTGCAGTCTGCATATCTGTGCCCATAATTAAGAGATGACTGGTCAGTCTCTGTTTAGGCAGTGAAGCGTGTGCATGAATATCACAAACAGATTTCCCGATTCTGTTTGTGATATTCGCGGACAGGATCTCAAGGCGCAGCCAAGGTGAGGAGTGAGTCCGTTTTGGGAACCTCAGAATTGCATCTCTGCTCTTCGCAGATGATGTGGTTTTGTTGGCTTCATCGGAACGCGACCTCCAGCGCGCACTGGGGCGGTTTGCAGCTACGTGTGAAATGGCGGGGATGAGAGTCAGCACCTCCAAGTCTGAGGACATGGTACTCCGACTGGAAAATGGTGGGTTGCTCCTTCCGGGTTGGGGATGAGTTGTTGCCCCAAGTGAAGGAGTTCAAGTATCTCGGGGTCTTGTTCACGAGTAAGGGTAGGATGGAGCAGGAGATGGATTGGTGCAGCATCAGCAGTAATGCCGACGTTGTACCGGACCTTTGTGGTGAAGAGGGAGCTGAGCCGGAAGACAAAGCTCTCAATTTATCAGTCAGTCTTCATTCCAACCCTCACCTATGGTCATGAGCTTTGGGTAGTGACCAAAAGGGTGAGATCATGGATACAAGCGGCTGAAATGAGTTTCCTCCGTAGGGTGTCTGGGCTCAGCTTTAGAGATAGGGTGAGGAGCTCGGACATCCGGAGGGAGCTCAGAGTAGAGCCGCTGCTCCTTCACGTCAAAAGGAGCCAGTTGAGGTGGTTTGGGCATCTGATTAGGATGCCTCCTGGGCACCTTCCTTTGGAGGCTTACTGGGCACGTCCAACTGGGAGGAGACCCCGGGGTAGACCCAGAACTCGCTGGAGGGACTACATGTCCAGTCTGGCCTGGGAGCGTCTTGGGATCCCCCAGGAGGAGCAGGAGGGCGTTGCTGGGGAGAGGGACGTCTGGAGTGCCCCTACTTAGCTTGTTGCCACCGCGACCCGACCCCGGAGAAGCGGCTGATGATGAGATGAGCGTGTGCGTCTACGGTCTCACGACTATCCAGTGTGCTGTGTGCAGACCAAAAAGAAGGAAAAAATGGATACTGATGAAAACGAGCAGGTTAACGCTGATGAACTGGTGGCAAAAAAAAAAAAAAAAAATCTCGACCTGTTTTAAGGCGATATTTCGGTTTCAAGTTCAGCGACATTGAGCAGGAAGAGGTACTGTGTAAAACATGCAAAATGAAAGTCGCTACATGTTGCGGCAACACGACAAATATGTATTATTTTTATATGTATAAATCTGTTTATTATATCACAATATCGTCCACAATAATCGCACTATGACTTTTCAGCACATCGTGCAGCACTAGTATACCATCTACTAGTAGAACCAAAGCTTTTGGAAGGCCATGCTGGAGCCATTGGTTTACCTTAGGTTTTGCATCTTTCTCTTTGAGGTCCTCCTCCTTTCCAAGTATACTGCACAGTTGAACCATATGGGTATAGTGGCTTAGGAAATAAAAGCAAGTAATCTGTCAAGGACTGCATTCTCTTTTCCTTTGCTGTCTTTTGCGGTGTCGTTTCAGTTAACTTGTGTCCACCACCCACATGGCTTTGCACTCGCTGTTTAACCTAGTTTTCTAAAACACAATGTTAACACGCAATCTTTAATAAATATACGGGACCTTTTCTTACCTGCTCGAGTGTGACTTTTTTCTTTTTACATAAAATAATTGTTCAAATATATATTCCATATTTAATAAAAACTGAGTGTTTCTTTATATACACAATTAACATTTACGTGACACATAATAGATACAATCACACTACTCCCCCCCCCTTTTTCTCCCAATTGTATCCGGCCAATTACCCCACTCTTCCACCCCCTCTGCCGGTCCGGGGAGTGCTGCAGACTACCACATGCCTCCTCCGATACATGGGAGGATCATGCTATTCCCCCCAGTCCCTCCCCCCAAATAGGCACCCCGACTGACCGGAGGAGGCATTAATGCAGCGACCAGGACACATACCCACATCTGGCTTCACACCCGCAGACACGGCCAATTGCATACGTAGGGACGCCCGACCAAGCCGGAGGTAACACGGGGATTCGAACCGGCGATCCCTGTGTTGGTAGGCAACGGAATAGACCGCCACGCCACCCGGACGCCAGCGGTAAAACCATATCTAACAGGTGCTACACCTAAGCGTTTAAAGTGATTAAACTTGGCATCAGCTGAAAGCGAGTTTGACAGCGTGAGGCGTTTTAGAGGCTGTGTCTTCCTGCACCGCCAGGCAGACAGAGGCAGATTTACATATTTAAAAAGCCGTGCGTGGCTCCAGATTATCGGAGAGGATTTTTCTGACGAAATCCGTGCCACAAACACACAGTCGTTCCACAAGGCATACTTTATTCACTGAAATGACAGCCAGCAAGCCTGTCTCCTGAAAGCAGCCCAGTTACCAACACATTGCTTCCTATACAGAGAGGGGATCTGGATTATCGTTTAGAGGGCAGGAGGCAGCGCACACAGAAGGTCCCGTCCCCACTGTGGGGCTTGTGCTACCTGCTAAGAAGGTATGCACTCATGGGTCTGCGAGGTTTCCACAAAAGCCACAAGACGGTGTACCTACAGGATGTCGTCCGATACGGACCACTGGCTGATGTAGGACAACACTGATGCACAGCTCATGAGTCTTTGTAGTAGTTGTTGAAGTTGATACGAAGGAGGAAGTCCTCCAGGTGCGGCTGGTAGCCTCGGTTCACCAGTTTGGTCACCACTAAAGAAGGGGAATAAAAAGGTATTGCAGTGAACGAAAACGTGAAGTTGAACATAGAGGAGACACTGAATCGTGGCTCAACCTGTTAAACAGTAATAACAATAATACTCTTTTTTTTTTAAGGTGCAGTATGAATAAAGTTGCAGAACACTTTACACAGAATAAGAAGGCTCAGACAGAATAGATGGGGCAAACACAAGCCTCTGACAGCAGATACACGTTAAGCTAACGGGCCCCCGTCCATAAGCTCTGCTGAGCTTCCTTGGGGTGTCCCTTTTCACACCATTTTGTGTATTATATATTATAAATTGTATTTTCATTTTTGTGTGAAATAAAGATGTAAGTTGAATAGCACCAACAAAACAATTGTATAGTATAATGCCAATATCCACAACAAAATAAAACTTAAAAAAGGCAGGTAGACTAAAACAAAATGAAAACACAGCTATAATGTAAAATGCTAAACGTGGAATTTTTTTACAAGAAGAGATTTTGATAAAAGGAAACCTTTTAAAATCCTGCTGTAGTTACTTCATCAAACCTTAATTCATCTAGCCACAGGGATGACATCACTCAAGGTCATGTAGATGATCATAGCAAAGATGTGCGAGTGTGTCTACTATGGTGGCCAAGCTTGTTTAAATCTCACGCTGACTAGTCTGATTTTAAAAAATGAAGCATGGAGGTGACATTCAGAAAGCCGAGGATCTCAGTCCCCACTGTATATCTGTGTTCTCACCTTTGAAGAGGAAGTGCGAGTAGTACTTGAAGGTGTTGTAGGACTGCTGCATGGCGATGAAGCTGGGGTGCACCGCCTCCCCCTGCTGGCTGTCCCAGGGTTGTGCGATGAGCTGTGCACGAAACTTGAGGATTAGACTGAAGATGCTGTGGATGATGTTCATGACCGGGGCGGCTTTCTCTGTAAGCAGGCCCCTAGAGAAGAGCAAGGAGAGAGGGTCGAGGATGAAGGTTAGGGAAGTAACTTTTTTTCCCCTGGAATTTTCCCCCCGATTGTATTTGGCCAATTACCCCCACTCTTCTGAGCCATCCCGGTCGCTGCTCCACCCCCTCTGCTGATCCGAGGAGGGCTGCAGACTACCACATGCCTCCTCCCATACATGTGGAGTCGCCAGCCACTTCTTTTCAACTGACAGGAGTTTCACCAGGGGGGACGTAGCGCGTGGGAGGATCACACTATTCCCCCAAGTCCCCCCCCCCCGAACAGGTGCCCCAACGGACCACAGGAGGTGCTAGTGCAGTGACCAGGACACATACCCACATCCGGCTTCCAACCTGCACACGATCAATTGTGTCTGTAGGAACACTCGGCCAAGCCAGAGGTAACACAGGGATTCGAACAGGCAACACCCGTATTGATGGGCAATGGAATAGCCCGCTATGCTACCTGGACGCACTCACAGTAACTTTTAAAGCATGCGTTTAGATAAGATGAAATTGACGTGGGTAAAGTGTGACACTGCCAGCTCTTTATATAAGGTGATTAAACCAGGAGGTGCTCAAAATTGACCTTCAGACTCCTGTGACTTTAATCAACTTTAATAAGAGGCAGGGACACTTGATTTAGATTTAATGAGGTGTGTGTGGGTGTGCGTACAGAAGGGCTCGTCTTCTTTAAGATCTCTTGATGAAGATGGCGTGCATGTATGCACTTCCACAGCTCACCTGAAGATGGCTCTGTTGAGGTAGTCTGCGTGCATGCGGTGGATGGCGTCCAGATCGCTGGCGGTGGCCAGCTTGGCTGTGAACTCGCTCCAGGACACCTGCAGGATCTGGTTAGCGATGTAGCCCTGGATCACCTTGACAAAATGCTGCATCTCATGTCTGTACAACTGCAGCTGCCGGAACTGGACCGAGCGACCGGCGCCTTTCACCAGGGCTGACAGGGGAAAGTCACCGAGTCATTTGTGTCAAGGATGGTCCCACTTCAACAGCTGTTCCAGCAAAAACTCAAAAGTCAATTTGCCTTTCAAGTAGTTCTATTTTCTGAGAGATTTCTGGTAGTGATATCCCCCCATACAAAGAGATGAAAACAAACTAAAGATTATTTGTATTTGAGCCAGGACATGGAGAATGACACATGGCTGGCTAGTGTTCAAAGAAAATCCCCTTCAAAATACTTGTAGTCCTTATACCGCAGTCCTTCATCAACCAAAAGTGCAAAGTAAATTAATCTGTCAATAACTTCCCTGTTGATTGAAGTACATGCTATACATCATCTGGCAGTGAGGTGTCCTTTGTAGCAATAAACCATGAAGGACTCTTAACATTAGTCCCGCCACAATTCTGATGTCCACTAAATACGTCATGGAGAGAAGAGCTTCTCTCGCTCACCTGTCCTCTTAAGGTGGAACCACACATCTCTCAGGCTCCACACCATGTGCTTGAGCTGCAGAAGGAAGGAGAACAGACGGTTGTACTTGTTCATGCAGCTGTCTGTGATGATGATGTTCAGCGGCCAGTCAACCTGAGAGACGACAGTCACGGAGACCGAAAAACAGACAGAGAAGAGCCAGAAAGAGAGAGAGACAGAGCGAGATAGAGAGACAAAGAACGAGAGAGCGAGAGAGAAAACAGGAGACAAAGATATGACGGAATTTAATAAGAAAAAAATCCCTTTATATTGAACTGCGTAAAAATCAATTAAGAACGCAAACAGAAGTGAAAGACAAAAAACAAATCACAGATAAGTCCGACTACCATTACCCATCAACGTTTATTTATGCCAATAAACAAACACAATAATAACCACTATCATCCTGTACAACACACAGTACTTCCCCACACGTTTCCCCTCCATCTTACAACGATCTGACACACACCTAGAGAGAGAGTGATGAAGAGGGAAAATGGATGAAGGTGTGAGAACGAGGGGTTGTAAAAAAAAGCTTGAGAAAAAGAGTGAGAGGCTGACAGGAATAGTGAGTGTGAAAGAGGAGGAGAGGAATGGAGGGACTCTAAGAGGACAACGCTGACAGAGGAGAGGGGGGATGAGGAAAGATGTGTTGGTTAAAAAGACAGAGATAAAGGAGGAGGCGAGGAGAGGAAGAAGAGGACGGGATTTAATAAGCAGGAGAAAGAGATTTAAGTCACGGGAAGGAAGGGAAGGCTGCGGGAAGTGAGGAACAAAAAGGTGAGATCAAGAGCGGAAGGCAGGGAGAGGTGGCGAAGGTCATGGAAGTGACATGAGAGGGAGGATGAACAGGATGAGGGAGGTTGTGTGTGTGTGTGTGTGTGTGTGTCTGTGGGTAACATGCATGCCATTAGTCACCGCGCATGTCATCCCAAAGACGCGACTCCCATCAGTCTGAGAGCTGCAGCCATTTAAACGAGTGACAGGATCATTTTCCTCAACCTGCAGCACTTCATGAAGACGTGACAGCTTGTAACAGTTCAGCCGTCAGTCACCGCCTGGACGCGCACACACACACACACACACACCAATCAATCACACCTCATTTACAACCCAACCCCCCAGCCCGAACATACACAACCCTCTTTCACACTCTCCGTCCAACACACACACACACACACACACACACACACACACACACACACACACACACCCCCCCCGGTCGGCCTTACCTTGTAGCGGAGCTCCAGGCAGTTGAGGGAGTCGGGGGCGTGAGGGTGGAAGGTGTCCGGCAGGAAGCGCAGGGCGAAGGTGAAGTTGGCGGCCAGCGTGCTGTCCCCGTGCAGGCTGTACTGCAGAGCCTTACTGAGGATGGAGTTCAGCACCAGGGGGGTCAGCAGCTCGCCGGGGGTCTGCCCGCTACCCAGCTGGTGGCGATGGTGGGTTAAAATAAACACAGAAACATAGGACATGGGGGCAAATATAGATGACACATACATGTGTGCACACGTCGCAACACAACTTTCGACGAAATACACAACCAGAGTAAACCCAATAAAGAAAGAAAGCCACTTTATGTTGTTGTTTTCTTACAACAAATGTGTTGTCTGCATGCAACCCATCCTATTGTATAGGAGCAGTGGGCAGCTGCAGCGCCCGGGGACCAACTCCAGTTCTTCATTCCACTGCCTTGCTCAGGGGCAAAGACAGGAGTATGAACCCTGACATGCATGTCTTTTTGATGGCGGGAGGAAACCGGAGCACCTGGAGGAGACCCACGCAGATACGGGAGAACATGCAAACTCCACACAGAGAGGAACTGGGACGGCCTGGGGTTCGAACCCAGGACCTTCTTGCTGTCAGGCAACAGTGCTGACCACTGGGCCACCGTGCTGCAGAAGGCGGTATAAAAGGCCACTGCCATCAAGTCAAGTTATATACTGTGGTTGGTGAGTTTACAGACGGACCCCAGAACAGAACAACACAACAAACAAAAAGATTGGTACGTGCTCCAAAACAGTAAATTCACGCGTTGCCGTTATGAAATGTCATGCACACGGTGCACTACGACGACGGATGTTTCAAAAGGCCCCTTCTCATCTCCTGCCAAGTGCAATTAATAACAGCTCGGGGATCGATATCGGGCGCTTAGCCTCCGCGGGGAAGCGCTTCACCTTTTCAAAGAGCAGGTCGCTGAGGGACTGAGCGAACTCGCCGTCCTCCATCAGCAGGAAATGGCGCAGCGCCTCGAAGTGTCTCTCTACGCCGAGCTCCACGAAGAAGTAGTCCACCACAGCCTTATTCACCAGGGACACGCTGGGGGGGGGGGGGGGGGGCAGACGAGGAAAGAAAGAAAAGCAGGGAACAGAGAGGAAAAAAGACAAATGAGAGGACACAGATGACAACGGTGCTGAGTTGCATTTTCCACAGAGGTTGTCACATTGATGGACATCAGCTATCTGGAAACGAGAAGCTCGGCGACTCTTCTGGCATTCTTTCTTTACTTTTTGAAATATTTGCTTCATCATATTTCTATTTCAACCCCCCTGAGGCAATTCTGACTTGTCGAAAGTTATGATTTAAGGGGAATTTGTGCTTAATGGTAGGGCCAGCAGCAAGGAGGAAATGGAAGAAAAAAAAAATTACAAAAAAACATCACAAGTTGAAACCAGAACTCGGTGCTGGTTCAGGAAGGACACAACGACTTTACCGCTCCCGCTGTAAGCTGAGAAGAAATGAGGGGGCCGGTTCTCAAACCAAAAAAGACATTATATGGACATATTTGGACCGGGTAGGTCTCCGAGGTGTCCACCAGCAGGGTATCTGATGGGTTTCTGGTGGCACTTCCAACAAAACCGGGTCTTCAAAAAGGAGCTGAAGGTGATGAGACTTGAAAATGACACCACACAATGGTGCATCAGACAGAAATGTGTGTGGTTCTGAGATCACGCAGAAATGAGAGAGCAGTGAAAACCTCACCTGTGTGTCCCATAAATCACCCCCCCCCCCGGGACCTGGGGCAAAACCTTTAGGATTCTGCAGTGCATCTTTAAAATTTAACGATTGTAGAAATTGATAATCACAATTTTCTGTGGTCATGAAAATAAAAAAACATGTTCAGCTAGGTTTTAGCTGTCTCGTTTAATTAAAATAATTTTTTTTAAAAAGCTTGCAAATGTTAATAAGACAATTTAACCATTTGCAAACAGAATAGTATATTCAAGCTCAGCGTTTTCGCTTTTTATTTTCCAAAGCCATCCAGCATGCCAAATTTAGCCATAAGAGGACACTGTTACATAACCTCACACGAACAGGAACAACTTTTGCATCCGTGGAAACATAAAATCTGGGTGAAAATCAGCTTAAACCGATCTGCTCCTTTAAAAAAAAAAAAACTGGGTATTTTTTGGTGAAAATCGGTAAAACCCAAAAACGCTGAGCCTTGAGTATATTTTAAAACTTCAGAAGCATACAGTCAAAAACAAAGCAGTATAATAGGATATAATAGACTGCATCTTCGTATAAACAAGTGCAAATAAATGATCTCTTAGCACAAAGATTTTACATGTCATATTCAAGCAGAAAGTTGACACAGGGCATAAAAATGTTTCAAAGCAGCGGTTGCATTGCACCAATTAAACTTCCATCTTACTTCTTCGTTCTTGATTTTTTTTTTTTGCACATTTTGGAAACAAAATACATCTTATTTCTTACCACCGAGTTAAATATTTTATGCTCAAATAATCTTAACATTGTTTTTTTTATATGTTAGATGTCCTGTTTTTATTGCTGCTTTGTATTCATGTTTTTGTCTTTATGTGGCTCATCCCACCAATATTCTCTCGAACAACGACATCCTGTCTCCGTGCTCATCTTTCACGACGCTCGCTCTCTCTCTCTCATCCAGCACTACTCACTGTGTGATGAGCGGGGTGGTGACGGAGTGCTTCATCAGAACCGGCAGGGAGACCATCTCGCTGAGCTGCACGGTGGTGGTGTCCGTGGCCCTGCAGAGGGTCGGGTCCATGGGAAAGCCCCAAGGGCCCCGCGTCACCTGCTTCAGCAGCTGGCTCTGTGGAGACGACGCTGAGACACGAGAAACAAACCACACAGAGGAAGTTACAGACATGCTTCTGAAAGAAAAGACAAATTAAAATTGGCAAAAAAAATATCTTCGCTCATCTGCGGAAAAAGAGCAGTAGATATATGTATTTTTACTTTGATAAACTTTAATGATCCCCGTAGGGAAATTATACCCTGCATTAAACCCACCCTAGCTGTGTAGCTAGGAGCAGTGGGCAGCTGCCGTGCAGCGCCCGGGGACCAACTCCAGTTCGTCTTGCCATGCCTTGCTCAGGGGCACCAACAGGAGTATTAACCCTAACATGCATGCCTTTTTGATGGTGGGGGAAACCGGAGCACCTGGAGAAAACCCACCGCAGACACGGGGGGGAGAACACGCAAACTCCACACAGAGGACGACCTGGGATGACCACCAAGGCTGGACAACCCCGGGGTTTGAACCCAGGACCTTCTTGCTGTGAGGCGACGGCACTAACCACTGCGCCACCCAAACTAAAATATTTCAAACTATTGGAAATAATTTGAAAGAATATCTGCACAGGCTTGTGTTAAACTCAACTGTCTTTATCTTGCAGACAGTGTTGCACATTTCAAAGCTTCTCAAGTAAAGGAAGACAAGATAAGTCAAGCTCACCTCGTGGTGCAGATATTTTAACAGATTTGTCTCACACGCCTCTACCAAGGACAAGTTAAGGACGGTGGTGCTGACTACACAACTAGCTCAGTGTGGACAAAGACCTACTCTGTTCTTTTCCACACAACAGGACCAGCTCCTCCTCGGCAGGCTGAATACGTAGCCGGACTCACCCAGGAGGTTGTAGGAGTCTTCGTAGTGTTCCACCTGGTACTGCGCAGCCAGGCAGAGGAGATATTCTTGCTCAGACTTTTCTCCAGAGGAAAGACCCAGGCCGGCTGCCCAGGACCCCTCGCCCAGCTGCTGCTGCTCACCAGGGCTTCCTGATTTAGAAACCGGAGAGGGGGCGGAATAGAGAATATTCATGCTGAGGTCAAGAAACTGCAATAACTCTTCTTTAAACACCAAATATAAAGTGAATGATGATAAAAACGTCAGTATACATCTTCAATCACACAGCTGGCCAGAGGTTTTCAGACTTAACTCTGCACCAGTTCATCAAATGTGCCGACATTTCACACAAAGCGTTGAACGATCAGACAAGAGGTGCCAGTAAAATGCAATGAGCCTGTGAACCTGGCAATTTAACTTTTTTTTATATAATTCTTCTTAAATTTTGATGAATAAAGATTACAATAGTTGATATGATTTTTTTTGGTTTGCGGTTTATAATTTTGTAAGTTTGTGTGATTTCTTGGAATTCGGACATTATCATAATAATGATGATAATAATAATAATGGGTTTCATTTATATACCGCTTTCTCTAGACACCCAAAGCGCTTCACAGTGATGGGGGGGGGGATCACCTCAACCATGACTGATGTGTAGCACCCAACTGGGTGATGCACGGCAGCCATTTTGCACCAGAACGCTCAGCTTGAGGTGGAGAGGGAGGAATCACTGAGACGATGATTAAGTGGCCAGATGGAGAGAGCCAGGTTGGGAAATTTGCCAGGACACCAGGGGGGCCCCCTATTCTTTGCGATAAGTGCCAAAGGATCTTTAATGACCACAGTGAGCCAGGACCTCGGTTTAACGTCTCATCTGAAGGACGGCATCTCCTACGGCACTGTGTCCCTGTCACTGCACTGTGGCATTGGGATTTATCGTAACGATATATCAGAATTCACTCCACTGCGAAGTAATATGGCTCACAGAAAAGACTTCAGATGAAAAATGTATAAAGAAGTATACTGGTGTAGCATGTAATTACTACCTTGACTGTCTTGGTTGTCCTTGGGTCTCTGCTGGTCTTTGCTCCCTTTCCCCTTCACAACACACCCGACCCCAAGTGAGGAATCTGACGAGTGGCCATAAGCACTTCCTGGAAGGGTCAAAGGAAGAGGCGCTGCCCCCGGCACCACACATCCTGAACCCAACGTGGAGTCAGAAGAGTGGCCGTAAGCACTGCCCGGTAAAGGTGATGGGAGTGGTTCAGTTCCAGAAACCACGCACCCAGTGCCTAATGAGGAGTCTGAAGAGTGGCCGTGGGTGCTCCCCGGCAGCGGAGGAGGCTGAGGTTTGATTTCCAAGACCATGCAGCCAACGCCTAGGGTCGAGTCAGACGAGTGGCCGTAAGCACTTCCAGGGAGAGGGGATAAGGCGGCTTTGGTACCGGAAACCACACACCCTACCTGGAGGGTGCAGTCGGACACGTGACCGTGCTTATTCCACCGGGGCTGCAAATTGGGCACGTCGGACACAAACTCACCCACTTTGATGTTAGCGTCAGAAGAGTGGCCGTGGATATTCGGAGAAGGCACAAGAGTGGTGCCCTCTGGTATGAAGTCGCCGACCTTTATGTGCGAATCAGAGGAGTGACCATGGATGTTTGGTGCAACTTGGGGTGCGACGACATCTGAAACTAGCTCTCCCACCTTGAAGTGTGCATCAGAGGCGTGGCCATGAGTGCTTGGCGTGGGTAAAGGTGCAACCACGTCAGATACGAGTTCCCCAACTTTGATGTGAGAGTCTGAAGGGTGAGCATGAGTCTTTGTCTCAAGGGGCTCAGCCACAACAGAGTCAGAGGGGGTAGTGAGGGTCCTGAGATCTGCTTGCTCTGGTAAAGAGGACGATGAAGCTTCCACTGGTGGATTACAACGCAACCTCTCAACTACGCTGACTTTTTCTACAAGCTCAGGAGAGTTGGTTTCTTCCGTGTTTGCTTCTTCCACATTGTCAGTAGCTTCTGTTTTAGCCTCTGTTGTTGATACAGATGCCTCTTGCTTGCTGTCTGTCATTGCATCACTCCCATCTACAAACTGGACAGAGCCCTGTGTGTCATGTCCATTTCCCTTCACTTTGGGTGTATCAAGGGGCACCTCTGGGGTATCCTGGCCTGCGGGACGGCTGGAATTTGAGGATGGACCCCCGGGGTCAGCTCCGGAGAGGATCTCCGGAAACCCATACTCTGCCATGGAAACATGAGAGGGAGAAAGGTGGGGGACTTCTGGCTGGACTGCAGGTCCCCAGCGAGGCCTGGGCTGAGCTGTGCCTTGGCCGACAATTCCCTCCAGTGGACTGAAGGGGGCACTGAAGTCATAGTCTACTGGCTGAGGTTTGGGAGGTGCCTCTAGTAGGTCAGAGCCGATCTCCAGCAGGGCCCGGTCAACCTGCTGGCTGTCAGGGGGTTTTGGTGGCTTGGGGAGAAAATCGTTGACATCCACATCCTCAGAGATGAGGGTGGGGTCTAACGTGAAGGCGGGGGAGGGATCTCGACAGGGCAACACCACAGCGGACTCCAGGGTCTGCTCCTCTGACTGATATCCAGGTGGCTCGTGGGAAGGAGATTCCTATTAAATTTAAAAGAAAAAAAAAAGAGATGATGAGCTGTGGTTGTGCATGACATACTTTAAATAAATACACAATCAGGAGAGGATAAGTTTAACAACATGGAGTTAACAACATTGTGTTGACTACTAAATACTAGAAACGTGTCCTACCTGTACTGGCAGCAGTGCGGTCTGCTGTTGTGTCACCAGAAGAGGGGGTAATGCTTCAGTGGGAGGTCTCTCCTGGCCTAAGGGACCTTTTTCCAGCAAGGCCTGAGAATCAGTCAGAGAAAGAACTTCATTGATATTCACTTTCACATAGCGCTGGATGATACTGGCAAAAATCACAAATCTAAATATTTTGGACTCAATTGCCCTTGTTATTTTACTATTAACCTGAGAGCCCACAGTCACTTTTCACTACATGGATACCTTGGTTCACAGTATAATGACAATTAACTTGAATTGACTGAATACCCTCCCAAAAAAAATCAATAATGAGAAGATATTGTGGGGATGACTCTCAGTATTTTCTACATGCAAAAAAAATGTTGATAAATGGTCATTAGTAATATGGACATGATGACCCAGCAGGTAGAGACATGCATTGTTCATCCCACTCGGCTAAAACAGTCAAATAAGTTCAGAAAATGTCACTTTATTGCAATGCAGCCTTTAAGACCAGGGAATGACATCATTTAAGTTATAATCACCATATTACCGCAGCCACAATCCCACAACACAACCTAGTTTCATATAACCATACAGATATTATATTGATATATGCCTAGCTCACATTTCATAAAATGCACTCTTAGAGCTCAAGTAAAGCACTTCTTTATCTCTTTTATTTTTATAAGCATATTTGAACATCTTTTATTTAGTAAGCAAGCACATATGTGCATAAAAATCTTTGCAAAAAAACCCATGTTGTAAGTTCTCTGAATGGAACGATACTGGACAGATTATCCCATCCTACCTGCACCTTACAAGGGCTGCAACTAACAATGATTTTCATGATCCATTAATCATTTATTCTATAAGACGTCAAAAACAGTAGCAAATGCCCATTACAACTGCAAGTCTGTTCTAATCTTATTTAACTCTTAATTAAATAAGTTATATCTTTACCATCAGATACTGCAGGATCAGTATCTAAAACACGGGTTCGACCATGTGTTTTTTGGCTGTAGGAAAATTGCTCTGGGCAATCCATTTCATTTCAAATGAACCTCTGGGATTAAGAGTGGTCAAACAGGGGGTCGTCCCGGTGGCATGGCGGTCTATTCCATTGCCTACCAACACTTGGTCGGGCGCCCCTACAGACACAATTGGCCGTGTCTGCGGGTGGGAAGCCGGATGTGGGTATGTGTCCTGCTCGCTGCACTAGCGCCTCCTCTGGTCGGTTGGGGGCGCCTGTTCGGGGGAACTGGGGGGAATAGCGGGATCCTCCCACGCGCTACGTCCCCCTGGTGAAACTCTTCACTGTCAGGTGAAAAGAAGCGGCTAGCGACTCCACATGTATCGGAGGAGGCATGTGGTAGGCTGCAGCCTCCCCGGATGGGCAGAGGGGGTCGAGCAGCGACTGAGATGGCTCAGAAAATAGGGTAATTGGCCACATACAATTGGTGAAAAAAAAAGGGGAGGGGGGAGTGGTCAAACAGCATGAGGTGATGTTATAGTAAAATTTAATTGGCAAGTTAAACAAAAACAGTGATCTTCCGGATCACAGCTTTCAACATGACTATACCAAAAACTGTGAATGGCTCCTACACTCAGTAACTGGAGAGACTGACCACTGGAAACCGCTCAAGAGGCCGATGTTTCTTAAACTCTAAGCAGCTGGATAGCTCAGGTCGTAATAACGCCAGAGATCGGGGGTTCAAACCCCGGTTGGGCTGAATCTCCAATAAGAGTCTGTGGCTTAGACTCCTAACACTATACAAGCCAACTACCTCTCAGACGTACGACGATAAAAGCGTCTGCTAAATGAAAATAAACTCTGTTCATTATTGGGGGTTTAATAATGATGCCGTGCCTCCGCTGAAAAACAGCATCATAAAAATAGGACTATAACAGTAAGACTCGTGATAATGAGGTTATCAATCAGCTTGACTGACTCGTGCGTTTGCTTGTTTGCTTCATGTTACATTTGCCACTAACCTCAATCTGGCACTTGTCCTGCATTAGAAACTGAGCTCGGGCTTCATCGAGTCTCATTCGCTGCACCCTCCACATGGCCCGCCTCTCTCTGCGAGCAGCCTCCTCTGACAGACGGCTGTACTGAGCAATCAGCTCCTTCCTACAAACGGAGGGAGAATTACACGTTAACTTGAGAATGTACTAGTCAAGGGCATCCAGGTAGCATGGCGGTCTATTCTGTTGCCTACCAACACGGGGATTGCCGGTTCGAATCCCCGTGTTACTTCTGGCTTAGTCAGGCGTCCCTCCAGACACAATTGGCCGTGTTTGTGGATGGGAAGTCAGATGTGGGTATGTTTCCTGGTCGCTGCACTAACGCCTGCTCTGGTCAGTCAGGCTGCCTGTTCAGGGGGGAGGGGGAATGGCGAAACTCCTCATTGTCAGGTGAAAAGAAGCGGCTGGCGACACCGCATGTTTCGGAAGAGGCATGTGGTAGTCTGCAGCCCTCCCCGGATCAGCAGAGGGGGTGGAGCAGCGACCGGGACGGCTCGTAAGAGCGAGGTAATTGGCCGGATACCACTGGAGAGAAAAAGGGGGGGGAGGGGGTAGAATGTACTGGTCACACTGCATAAGCAGCTTGTCAGATACGGTCTGTCCACGACACCGCCATTTGTGTCAGAACAGCTTTTGTTTTTAAATGTACAGGCAAGAGAGAAAAACTGAAAGGTTCAAGAAAGCTTCACCAGGAACAGTTATGGAACTGACCATATGGTGAAACCCCCCCCCTTTTTTTTCTTTTTTTTTTTACAAAGAGACCTATAGACAAACTTATTGTAGAAAACCAAGCTTGGTGACTGAAACATGCGACTCATCATCCGAAGACAACCGGATCAATTTTCAGTGACAAGTCAGAATATTGCCAAATTGCTTTGAATAGTCCCGATTTGAATACCCACATTTTTTTATTTCTCTGCAAATGGTGAGGCAGTGTCATCTCTGGAATGATAAACAAAGAGAGACAGAGAGAGAGAGAAAGAGAGAGAGAGAGAGAGTGTATGTTGTGTGTGTGTTGGTGGTCCAGACCTGGCTCTCTGTTCCAGCTGTTCCTCCAGGGCTTGTAGTCTCTTCTCTCTGTCCCTCAGCTCCCTGGCAAAGCTGAAATCCTCCTCCTCCTCTTTCCTCTTGGCTGTACTTCTCCACTGGTACCAAAAATGCACACACTTGTTATAGATTTCAGCTTAAAAACCGGTCCAAAGATGAAAAAACAACAACAACACAAAACAAAAAACGGACGTGGTTGGAATTTGTGGTTCCATGTCTTTGTGTGCAACACTTAAGCATTTCCTCAAATTCCAGAGCTGATGGAGTTTCAATGCGTTTCAAGACTCGTATTTTTGAATGCAAAAATAGAGGAGACTGAAAAAAAAAATCTACTGTCACACACACACACACAAACCTCTTGTGCTTGCTCAAGGTGCTGTTTGATTTCCTCAAAGCGCTTTCTCTTCTTGGCTTCCTCAACCAGACGTTGGGACACCTGACGCCCTGCAGGGGGCGAGAGAGGACAGCAGGCTGCTTAGCCCACCCACGCACACACACACACACAGGCCCAGAACACAACCGACTCACAGCCACAGGAACATCATCATCTGGCCCAACACTAACACACATGCATATGTATGTACCCGTACCAGCAGAGCGGCGCTCCCTCCCCGTCTCCGAGACACATCTTGTGATGTGATAAATTACACGAGGAGTTGCTAAACTATGTGAGTGATGATTACCTTTCACATCCTGCGGTGTTGGAAGGCCGTTTAAGGTTTCCCTAGCTACCACAAACCCCATGCATCTCCTCCTCACTCCCTTTCAGTCACTCCATTTTGTCCATTTTTCTCTCTCTCTCTCATCCATTTTTATCTCATCCATCGCTCTCTTCCTCATTCTTATCTCGCTCTCATCTCCCTCTCCCCCTCTCATTGCTGTCCTCCATTTCTCTTCTTCCTTCATATCGCTTTCATCTCTCTCCTCTCTCTTGTCTCTCTCTGTGACTCCCTCTATTTCTCCTTCAAATCTCTCTCGAGAGGATTGAAACAACTTCAAGGAGGCAGAAGATCCAGAAGCTTTACCGGGTAAAAACCATATCTGAGCTCTGGGCTAAAACGGTAAAACCAGTGGGAGGTGTATGTACTTGTAGATTTGCCACAGTGTGTGTGTGTGTGTGAGAATATGAATGAGAGAGCAAGCGAGAGAGAGAGAGAGAGAGAGAGAGAGCGAGAGAGAGAGAGAGAGAGAGAGAGAGAGTATCGCTCACCACGGATGCTCTCCAGTGTCTTGGCTGCCGACTCTCTGACCTGATTGATCAGCTCCTGGCGTGCGCGCTCCGTGCGCAAGGCCTGACAAAGGACACACAGAACATCATTAACAAAGATCTATCTGCCTGTACTCCAGCTTACCTCCTCCCAGTCAGCCCTGCTACCTGCTCGCTCCACCCACAGCAAGCCGCAGCACAGGGACTGTGACACTAAATCATTCCTGCACGCAGGCCGCCTCAGATGATAGCGCATCAATTTTACCCATTCGCCACCGAAACTCTCTGGACATGGGGCAGTTAAAGTCCCAGCCATTGACTGAGTTGTGCAGGAAACAATCCTTCACGTGTAAAGATTGTTTCCTTAAAAAAAAAGGTGCCATGTGAAATAGTCCAGATTTCTTGAGGCATAATGTGACTAGTAAATATCAGCAGGGGTTGCTGGGTGGTACTAATTGGAACAAAGTAAATAACTTCACGGATTCCCAATCACCATATTCCTGCATTCAGAAACACAGGAACCGGGCAGGCTTGGTCGTTTTTGTTATTTGACACCCCAGCGCCCCAAAAAGACTTTGCTCAGGCTCATACGTAGTCCTCAAAGCTCGTACGTAGTCCTCAGCAAGGTTTGCAGCAATCACAGCAAACTGATATCTACCGAGGGTGTTCGAAAACTGCAGATGTCAGCAAACATGTTGTTTATGAGCTACCTTTTAATGAATTTGATGTCTTGCATACTTTGATTTGTTTTTGTTATTCACACCGCTAAATGCTAGAAGCCAGAATTTAAGGTGAATTAGCTTCAGAAGTGTCAATATCTTACCATCTATGTCAAAGATGAGCACTGCTGTTGAGCCGAGCCTGATAAAAACAGAATCTTAAAGGAATCTGTTGGACGCAGCTAGGTGTGTGCCACAGTACCTGCTCCTCTTTGCTGATGGCGCTGTGCTTGGCAATCCTCTCCATGCGCCCTCGGTACACAGCACAGTCCCTCTCAATCTCCTCCACCTCCTGCAAGGAGAACGTGACGGCGATGCGTGGCACTGGCAGCTCCGACCAGCAGATATAGTGCTGCAGAGACACCGGAGACAGGAAGTCAGGAGTTAGTGCCACTAATATAGGCGGACAGGACTCAGTGTAACTCATCTGTTTGTCAGATTAACATGAATCATTCCCAAAAACTCATACTCCCAGGAATACATTAGGTTAAACTGCCTTTGACTATGGTGGGCCACACTAGGAACAGAAGAGGGTACAGTGGACATCCTTGCTGCCCAAACAGTTCAATGCATACTGATTTTGGCTGAGGCCCAAGCGTTAACATCCTGGCTTCAAATCCAGCCCAGGGCTATAACCGCCCCTGGAAAAAAAAAACCATTTGGCAGAATCTGGGTTTTAGCAGTTGATATATCCTACTGTATATATCAAGGCAACCATGACTACGTGCCATTTCTGCCTGTTAGCCAACACAGTTTCACTTCTTTTGAAACTCACTGCTACCTGCCCTTTTCTTTCACATTTGGCTGCTACAATGAAAACATAATGTAGCGAATTCAGGGGGGCAGCCCGGGAACCGCTGCAGCCAGGACGCGAACCCGGGTCTCCCGCACCACAGGCGACTGCGTTAACCCGCCGACTAAAGGGTCCGACCTGTTAGCCAAGGGCTAGCGAGTCTATTTATCCATGCACGTTACACCGACCCCCCCTCCTTCGGGAAGACATCACCACAGGAGACATGATCTTCTCAGAATGAAGACATAAAACACACCACCATGGGAGACATAAAACACACCACCACGGGAGACATTATTCTCTCGGAGAAGTCCCGCTGTGTTGGCCATCAAAACTAGCCGCTCCAAAGGCATTAATGATTTTGGAGTGGCTCAAGGACATTAATGATTACCCACAAGCAGCCAGGATCATTAACACACTGTGTGCCCCCTCCACGGTCATGCCCATCCACCTACCCTCTAACCCCCCCATCAGTACTGGTCACTCGTTGACAGACACCAGCTGTCAACATTTAACTGAAATGGCACTTGAATTTTGTTTTGTTCTCTCTGTTTGTATGTTTTCAGAGAGTTTCTAGATGTATATGATTTTGTCTATTCTGTTGTACTGCTGTGGGCCGGGAGAAACATCGTTTTTATTTATGTGCACAGGTACATAATGAACAAGGCTCAGCGTTTTCGGTTTTTACCGATTTTCACCGAATAATATCCAGATTTTTTTAAAAGGAGCAGATCGGTTTAAACCGATTTTCACCCGGATTTTATATTTACACGGATCCGAAAGTTGTTCCTGCTCGTGTGAGGTTATGTAACAGTGTCCTCTTGTGGCGAAATTCGGCATGCTGGATGGCTTTGAAAAATAAAAACCGAAAACGCTGAGCCTTGATAATGAAATATCAATAAACTAAATCTTGAATCTCGAATTTGGATACTTGTGTTTTGGGATCCCCCCCCCTCCTTTTCCTCCCCAGTTGTACATTGCAAATTACCCCACTCTTCCGAGCCGTCCCGGTCGCTGCTCCACCCACTCTGCCGATCCGGGGAGGGCTGCAGACTACCACATGCCTCCTCCGAAACATGTGGAGTCGCCAGCTGCTTCTTTTCACCTGACAGTGAGGAGTTTCACCAGGGGGATGTAGCGCGTGGAAGGATCATGGTATTCCCCCCAGTTTCCCCTCCGCCCTGAACAGGTGCCCCGACCGACCAGAGGAGGCGCTATTGCAGTGACCAGGACACACACCAACATCCGGCTTCCCACCCGCAGACACAGCCAATTGTGTCTGTAGGGATGCCCGACCAAGCCGGAGGTAACACGGGGATTCGAACCGGCGAGCCCCGTGTCGGTAGGCAACGGAATAGACCGCTACACCACCCAGACGACCAGGATTGTACCTTAAAAAAAGAAAAAAGAGAAAAGGGTAGAGCCTAACCTGTGGGCAGCAGATCTTGAGCAAGTTGATGGTCTTGCCGCAGACATAAACATCATTGGCGATGTGTCTCAGGAAGACAGGAACGCAGTCCTCCACATCCTTCGAGATCAGGGTGTAGCCTTGCACCCAGAAGTGCTTGTCTGCACAGAGTCAAACAATATGTCACGAGGTTTTTCCATTTCAGGTTTTATAGATAGCCTGGCAAGTTTACACATTTTAAGAATTTGTCTTTGTGGGACGCTCAACCTAAAGACATGAACACAAAAAAATAGACATATGGACAAGACGGATGACTTAAAACATCTTTAAGTCGTCCATCACCACTGGCTGGCAGCCAGCAGAATTCACAGCACACAAAATGCATTACAGGATTAGCGGTTTAGTATTGGGGTGACACTCCTGGCTTATCGCGGGGCTCCAAACTTTACCACCACTTCAGCAACACAACAAAACCCCAGCCGCTTAGGTTAACACTCGAAAACCGCCGGCGCTTAGCTCGGCGATCCTGCGCACAAGGCAATGGGAGGATACAAACACGCCGGGCTTCTCCGGCTCTTTAGAGAGAGAGCCCGCGGCGTGCCAGGAAAGCTTAGCCGCTGATTGCCTCCTTGGCTGACAAAGACTTGGAGGGGAACAGAGACATTTACGTGTCCTCCAAAAGGCAGGAGCAGGAGTGCGGAGGTTCACTGCAGGAGTTGATGAGGTGTAGCCGATGAGCAAATGAACCCCCGAGCCAGACAAAGCATACGTGCTGTTTTGACCTTGAATGGGGGGGGGTTGCATAATGTACAATATTTGTACAGGCTCTAACAATGTCCTGTAATAGAAGTATTTCTGGAGGACGGCCGGGGAGCAGACATTTAACCCGGACGGCGTGGGCCTTTTCTTTTGTTTGGGCTTTGCTTTATTCAGCTTGCCGAGTCTCCCTTCGGTGGATTTGTATCCACGTCTGAACCCCGGCTGCAGCTATTATGGAGGAGGGGATCTACATGTTAAGCAGTGGGGTGGGCTTCTGTGACAACACCAACTAGATCGACCCTGAAGATAAAATCCGACAGGCCTCGTATGACAAGCTGAGCTGGGCAAAAAAAAAAACAAACTTTTTCCTCCCTAATTGTACTTGGCCAATTACCCTATTTTCCGAGCTGCCCCGGTCGCTGCTCCACCCCCTCTGCCGATCCAGGGAGGGCTGCAGACTACCACGTGCCTCCTCCCATACACGTGGAGTCACCAGCTGCTTCTTTTCACCTGACAGTGAGCCAGGGGGACGTAGTGCGTGGGAGGACCACGCGATTCCCCCTCCCCCCCAAACAGGTGCCCCAACCGACCAGAGGAGGCGCTAGCGCAGTGACCAGGACACATACCCACATCCGGCTTCCTGTCCGCAGACACGGCCAATCGTGTCTGTAGGGACGCCCGACCAAGCCGGAGGTAACACGGGGATTCAAACCGGCGATCCCGTGTTGGTAGGCAACAGAATAGACCGCCGCGCCACCCAGACGCCCAGGGAGTCAGCTCTCTTGAGGCAGGGAAGGGTGGAAGTGTCCTTCAGCCACACGAGCGCCGTTTCCTCCCGCCTCGACTCTGAACTTCTCTTAAGGAATCAAGTCAGTAACAACACCACAAAACACCAAACAAACAAAAACACACTACTGCAGCCAGTCAAAGGGTTGATATAGTAAGTGAAAACCTTGTTATTTCTCAAAACACTAAACTTGACAAACCCGCAAAAGAGTGAGACCAGAAGTAAACTAGAAGTATTTGGTGACAGATCAGATAATGTCTTACTTATTCCGGTTTTTTTCATCTGTGGCTCTAGCGCAAAAAAGTAAAAATAAAATACAACCCCACGACTGATGGACTTTTCATCGGAGTATTATTCAACTGCACAGAGTTCTGTGTAAACTCAAGGACAAATCCAACAATGCTGCAGACTCCAGAGAGAGACTTGTTTCTGGGGGCTTTTCTTTTTCAAGACTCAGTCCATAAAGAAACCGTGTGTGTGTGTGTGTGTGTATGTGTGTGTGTGTGCACTCACCTCTGTAGCCGAGATACTCCTCATTGACCTGGATCATGAATTCTCCATACACGTCTCGGAACACGCCGCTGTACACCCAGTCAGACACAAACCTGCGAAGGACACATGAAGTGAAACATCGGTACACAGTGTACACACACCACACAAACACACACACCACACAAACACACATGGAGCAAAACCACCGAATCCAAACCAAATAAAGCCACCGTTTTGATGAAGTACAACCACATGTTGCAAACAAAGACGTGAAGGGACAGACCAAGTGATTGACACCCTGTCTGTCCATTCATCCATCCATGATCCCAACCGCTTATCCTGCTCTCAGGGTCGCGGGGATGCTGGAGCCTATCCCAGCAAGCATTGGGCGGCAGGCGGGGAGACACCCTGGACAGGCCGCCAGGCCATCACAGAGCCGATTCACCTGACCTACAGGTCTTTGGACTGTGGGAGGAAACCGGAGCCCCCGGAGGAAACCCACGCAGACACGGGGAGAACATGCAAACTCCACACAGAGGACGACCCCCAAGGTTGGACTACCCCGGGGCTCGAACCCAGGACCTTCTTACTGTGAGGTGACCGCGCTAACCACTGTGCCACTGTGCCGCCCAAATATATAAAATAAATAAAACCACAGTTTGGATAAAGTACAATCACAGACTTGTTGCAAGCAAAGATGTGAAGGGAGAGATCTTAAAGATTAAAAAGTACTTTAAAAACATTAATTTTCTTTTCAATATTTGACACATTTGGACTTCTTTCCTAACGTCAATATTTAAAATCCCATCAGTAGGGGGTGCAAACGCGTAATGGGCACCCATTCTATAAAGACTACTGAGTACAATTTTATCTTCAATTCTGTTTCAGACACAAAGGGCCATTCCCATTGACCACACTCCATCTGCACTTGAACACTTGGGCACTTAACGTGTGCATTCACCTGCTTAGCACAAGTGTGAAAGTGCTTCCTGTTTCTCCAGGAGCCAAAGCACAGTGCACTCAACGTGCACTTTATCTGCTCTTAACAGACGACGGCTGTTAAACTTAAATTAAAAATGGGAGAACTGCTGCTGAGCAGTATCTGGCAACGTGTCCATGACCCATAATGCACCATGTTGGTAGAGTTGTGATGCTAAGTGCCAAGTGTTCCAGGTGCGGCTCACATGTGGAGACTGGGGCGGGCCCAAACTCTTGACGGTGTGAGGCTGCCGGTTACTGACCTTGTGTACGGCTCACAACTGCTTTTGAGCAGCGATAGCAGGACCGGGTAGTTCTCATTGCTGCAGTTGCTCTGGGCTTCATTGTAGAGGTAAGACAGCAGCTTAACACCCTAAGGAGAGCCACACAGCACCGTACCGTTAATCCCACCACACAGACCAGATGCTACATTTGTCACAGTGGTACCACTTTTTGCTTCCCTCAAAATGCCTCTGTGTGTAATAATCGGGCTTTCGGGGGGTCCGGGTAGCGTAGCGGTCTATTCCGTTGCCTACCAACACGGGGATCGCCAGTACGAATCCCTGTGTTAGTTCTGGCTTGGTCGGGCATCCCTAGACACAATTGGCCGTGTCTGCAGGTGGGAAGCCGGACGTGGGTATGTGTCCTGGTCGCTGCACTAGCGCCTCCTCCAGTCGGTCGGGGCGCCTGTTCGGGGGGGAAAATGGCGTGATCCTCCCATGTGCTACGTCCCCCTAGGGAAACTCCTCACTGTCAGGTGAAAAGAAGCAGCTGGCGACTCCACATGTATGGGAGGAGGCATGTGGTAGTCTGCAGTGGAGCAGCGACCAGGACGGCTTGGAAGAGTGGGGTAATTGGCCAGATACAATTGGGGAGGAAAAAAAAAAATATATATATAGACAGACAGATCTATCTATCTATCTATCTATCTATCTATCTAATCTATATATATATATATATATATATATATATATAGACACACACACACACACACACACACACACACACACACACATCAGCTTTCCTGAGGCATTACGCAACTAGAAAATACCAGCAGGGGTTGTTGCATGGCAGTGACCAAAACAAAGTAGATGATTCTCAGCCCACACCTTCCAGATTTACGCATCCAAAAACACAGGAGCAGGGCCGGACAAGTTTATTTTGTCGACCGATGCGTTGCGCCCCAAAAGCATTAGCTAGCGTTTGATGTCCTTGGAAAACTATGAAGTCATTGGTCACATGGACCCGATGTCTACTTGGGGCGTTGCATCGTGGCCGATGTTGGCAAACTTGCGGTGTGTCCACTACCTTTCCATTTGTATTTGCTCACCTTGCTTGCTTTGACTTGTTGTTGTTATTCACGTCGAGGTGAGGATTCAAGCAGTTACACATCAATAACGTTACTACCAGGGACGCACCAACACACATACTGGTACTGCATATCAGGCCAACACTAGGGAGAGGGACATTTTACCTAACTACCACAGGCCCTAAGTAACATGTCGTGAATAAAAGCAGAGTTGCTTGATTTACTGCATTTTTAGCATATTGGAAGCCTGTATTTATTTAATGGTAGAAAAAAATTATCCTGGCTCAATTATTTTCCCCACTGACCCCAAGCTAATGGTCTCGTCTGCACTCTTCAGCAACGGTAATGGATTGAACTCGGTAGCGGCTGATGCTTAAATATTTGAACTCGGAATCATTATCAACAGCGGAAGAAGCGATATCGGCGCATCCCTACTTAATCAGTTTGGAACTGGTATTACAGCATTTTACCAATAGAGGGAGACGCTCGCCCTCATTACTACTACTACTACTTTGGGCTGCTCCCGTTAGGGGTCGCCACAGCGGATCATCCGTTTCCATTTCTTCCTGTCTTCTGCATCTTCCTCTGTCACACCAGCCAGCTCCTTCGCCCAACAGTAGCATAGTTTCCACCGGCACCCTGCTGGTCAACAGTACCGGCGGCGGTCATTGGCAACCCGGGCCTCGACCAATCCCGTATGGAAATCTTATTTATGATCCGCATATTTGATTTGGCAAAGATTTTACGCCAGATGCTCTTCCTGACGCAACCCTCCCCATTTATCCGGGCTTGGGACCGGCACTAAGAACGCACTGGACTCGCCCTCATTATTGTGCACCGCAAATCCTTCGCCATCACGTTACCCAACTCTCAAAGTTTGAAAACCATACTGCTCGGGGAAGACGGAAATCCACCGGTGGTTATGTTGCCATTTGATAGCGGCATCGTGTGGTTGGACGGGGACACCAACTCTTCAACCCAATCGTTGATGTTGGTTCAGCATGTGAACACGCTCTCTAGTGTGTTTACTCATTTAACCTAATCACAAAATGCTCTTATTGCTGGCGCGATAAAATATGCTTGTAGCAGGAGATTTCCAGTGGTCTTGAATACCACCGGTGCTACTCTAATATCATGTACTGCTGAACCCCCCCCCCCACACACACACACACACACACACACACCGCAACACGCTTGCAAGAGACAGTCCCGGTGGAAGACACATTTTGGTCTGCTTATAAAAGACTACTTACCACAGGGAAGGTGGTCTGGCCCACACCCGAAGGCCCGTCTACGCAGCACAGCTCAGAGAGGTATCTGAGATGAAACACCACACGGATTCTTAAGTCTCTTTGTTCTCAGTAAGAGTACACAACTTATGACACAACTAATGATTTAACGTTTGGTTCGAGGAGGAGGGAATTAACACTAACCAAATACTTGGAAATTATGACAACGACTGATAACTTGATTTACCAGATGAGCCACTTTGGCACATGGCAGTCATAATTCATAGCTGTATTAAAATAAACTGGGTGATGAAAAATCGTAAATAAAATCAAAATTGCTAGTGGATTTTGGACTCCATTAAACACTGGTTGTTGAAAAAATTCAGTTTCTTGCTGTGAAATTTTCCAATAGTGTGCTCTCAATCAAAATCATCAGGATGTGGCATCCAGGTGGCGTGGCGGTCTATTCCATTGCCTACAAACACAGGGATCGCCGGTTCGAATCCCTGTGTTACCTCCGGCTTGGTCGAGCATCCCTACAGACAATTGGCTGTGTCTGTGGGGGGGAAGCCGGATGTGGGTATGTGTCCTGGTCGCTGCACTAGCGCCTCCTCTGGTCAGTTGGGGCACCTGTTCAGGGGTGAGGGGGAACAGGGGGGAATAGCAAGATCCTCCCACGTGTTACATCTCCCTGGTGAAACTCCTCACTGTCAGGTGAAAAGAAGCAGCTGGCGACTCCACATGTATCGCAGGAGGCATGTGGTAGTCTGCAGCCCTTCCTGGATTGTCAGAGGGTGGTGGAGCAGCGACTGGGATGGCTCGGAAGAGTGGGGTAATTGTACGGATAGAATTGGGGAGAAAAAAAAAGGGGGGGGGGATGCCAAAAAAAAATCATCAGGGTGTAGCAGTCAGAGCAGAGGGGGGGTCCTCACCTGAGTTGCCGGCCCACTTTGCGGAAAAGGAAGCCAATGGTCAGCAGGCTGAGGGTGGGTGGCGTGCTAAGGACACACGCCCTGTAGTAATGAAGGTACTTCCGCAATCCACCTGTAAAAGCCTTCAGAGAAACGCAACACTTTTCAGATTTCCCCTCATAACTTTTTTTTTATCCATCCATGCTTTAAGAACACTGCTGACATTAACAATGGATGAGACTTTAACCCAGCAGAACGGATGACGGTCCCTTGATGATCACATGCCCTTACCTGGAAGACTAGGCCCCTCTTGTTAGTACTCTGCAGAGAGAAGCGACTGAGCCTCAGGTAATGGGTGCCGTATTGAGCTAGCTCTCCCAGGAGACGAGACACACTTTCTGGGGAGGCGCCCGACACACATACATCTGGCCTAACGTCAAACTGCAGACACTGGGGAGGAGAGCACAAAACCATCATCCCCCGTGTTGACGATAAGAATCAGCTAATGAGAGCAGCAAGAGGGACTGAAGCAGAACAACAACAACCTTAACTGTCTTTATGGAGAATAAAAGGACACTTTCCAAAGAGGAAATGCTAAAACAAGAAAATGTTACCCTAAGCTCTCACCTGTATAGATTGCATGTCTCTCTTTTGTTTGCATTTTTCCAACATTTTACATCATCACTGCTATAAACCACTTGTGTTTTATCACTGGGCAAATTAAATTACAAAAATTATATACACATGTATATATGTGGATATGTGCTACACACCTTAGATTAAGATCAATTACATTATAACACATTTGGGAGGTGTTTAAACAAGAATAATGGAATGTACCTGGTTGAGGGGGAAGGTAGTGGATGCGACTCCAATCAATACATTTAGGAGGTCTGTTACCAGCTGGTTCTGGGAGTCCACAGGAAGGGGCAGCAGAGGAGAGGGGGTAGCAGTGCTTACTACCCTCATCTCCCCCTCCCACAGTCGATAGAGCTGATCAAAGGCCTCCCTGCCGCCCTCTGTTAGGTAGCGGGGCTCCCTCTTGCCTGGCGGACTGGTGGGTGAAACATGGAAGCATATGATGTCATACCTGAGTTCAGCTCACTAACTACAGGAAACCCTCCCCCCACACTGTAGAGAACCTTCAACTAGCTGATGACTTGAATGTGTTTTACTGCAGGTCTTATCAGCCCACTTTCACACCCCTCATCCACCTCAACTCAAGACACCACACAACCAACTGCACCCCCTGCTATCATCCCTCCTCTCCCCGACTCCCCACCGGCACTGGCAGTCTGTGAAAAGGATGTGTGTCAGCTCTTCCAGAGACAGAAGATCAGGAAGGCATCAGGCCCAGACAGCGTGTCACCCTCCTGTCTGAAAGTCTGCACAGACCAGCTGCCCCCCCCCCATCTTCACAAGGATCTTCAACAGATCACTGGAGCTGTGTGAAGTCCCCTCCTGTTTCAAACACTCCATTATCATCCGAGTCCCCAATAAACCCTCCATCACAGGACTGAATGACTACAGGCCTATTGCCCTGACGTCTGTGGTCACGAAGTCCTTCGAGAGACTGGTGTTGAACCACCTTGAAGGACATCACAGGTCCCCTGCTGGACCCTCTGCAGTTTGCCTACCTGGCAAACAGGTCAGTGGATGATGCAGTCAACATTGGACTGCAGTACATCCTGCAACACCTCGACTTCCCAGGGACGCAAGGACCCTGTTTGTGGACTTCAGTTTGGCATTCCAACACCATCATCCCAGAAGTCCTACTCACCAAACTCACCCAGCTCACTGTGCCTGCCCCCACCTGTCAGTGGATAAAAAACTTCCTGATAGACAAGACGCAGCAGGTGAAGCTGGGGAAAATCACATCCAGCACCCAAACAATCAGCACTGGCGGCCCCCAGGGATGTGTGCTCTCCCCTCTGCTCTTCTCCCTCTACACAAATGACTGCACTTCAGGAGACCTGTCTGTTAAACTCCTGAAGTTTGCAGACGACACAACAATCATCAGCCTCATTTGGGACAGTGATGAGTCTGCATATAGACGGGAAGTTGATCAGCTGGCCCTCTGGTGCAGTCATAACAGCATGGAGCTGAACACGCTCAAAACTGTAGAGATGACAGTGGGAGGAGCCCCTCTACACTGCCCCCCTCGCCATACTCAACAGCACCATGTCTGCTGTGGAAACCTTCAGGTTTCTGGGATCCACAATCCCCCAGGACCTGTAGTGGGCATCCAACACAGGCACAATCATCAAAAAGGCCCAGCAGAGGATGTGCTTTCTGCGCCAGATCAGGAAGTTCAACCTGCCTCAGGAACTGCTGATTCAGTTCTACTCTGCAATAATCCAGTCTGTTCTCTGCACATCCATCACCGTCTGGTTTGGCTTGGCCACCAAACAGGGCAGAAACAGACTACAATGGACAGTCAAGCATGCAGAGAAATACAGTGGTGCTAACCTGCCCTCCACTCAGGACTTGCATATCTCCAGAGTCAGGAAATGGGCAGGCAACATCATTGCGGACCCATCACACCCTGGTCACAACCTGTTCTAGTTCCTCCCCTCTCATAGGCGCTACAGAGCACCGTACCCCAAAACAACCACACACAAGAACAGTTCCTTTCCACAGGCTGTCACTCTAAACCAGGGGTTTTCAAAGTGTGAGGCGCGCCTCCCCTTGGGGGCGCCAGAGAGCTTCAGGGGAGGCGCAGCGCGAGGAAAAAAAACGTGAAGAAAAGGTAACCGTAAACATCTAGCTAAATTTAGTTAACTTCAGCAATGCTTGGAGCAAAATGGATCGATTTTTAGTAACATTACCTACAACATTTGAAAATGTTTGAAAAAGATGTTTAAAATGTTTAAAAAGATGTTCAAAACCTTTATGTTTTAAACATCTTTTTAAAATTTTTTAAAGATAAAGATGTTTAAAAATGGTTGAAAAAGATGTTTAAAAAAAATAAAAGATCATCTTCAAAGATATATCATTTATTGTTGAAACCCGTTTTTATACCTGAGTGGAACATACATTATAGCAACAACAATAATAGTAGTAATAGCAATAATAATGGGGGGGGGGGGACTGTTTTTATGTTCTCTGAGGGGAGGCTCACTTTCCTACACTTTGAGAACCCCTGCTCTAAACAATGAAACAGTCATACAGTGTCTGAAAAAAATCTCAGTGCAATATACCTGTAACACTGAACATCCACTGTAACTACAAATAGTAAATTATTTTATATATATATAAAACCTGTAGTTTAAACAGTTTTAACATATCATTGTTGAAAATAAATCTAAGCACACTGTATACACTGTATACGTCCATATTCTGTCATGTCCACCTACCTCATGTATATTAACATATTTATTACAGCACCTTTGAACTCTGCACCACTGCACTATTGTCTTCCTGTTATAATGGTTATAATGTCATTTTTTTAACAATATACATCTATGTCTGTACATAGCAGATACATTTTTATGTTTACCTAATTGACTTTGTTTTAGCTGTATATCTATTCGGTGTAAGTACATGGAAAGCAAAGGAGGAACCGGAGTCAACTTCCCTGTATGTGTAGGTCTACACATACTTGGCCAAATAAATAGATTCTGATTCTAAACACATAAGAATTTTATAAACAGCTCTTTGGCTGGATCCTGAAGACACGATCAAATTCATCCATCCGTCCATTGTCTATAACCACTTAATTCATTTCAGCTTTGTGGAGACTGGCGCCTATCCAAGCAGACACTGGGCCAGAAGGCTGGGAGGCGCTAGACAGGTTGGCAATCAATAAGAGGACCAACATAAAAAAATTACTCAAAAAATATTATTACTAATTATTAATTAATGAGCAATTTAGAGCTTACAGTTCCCCTAACATTCATGTCTTGGGGGGGGGGGGGGACACTGGAACAACCAGATGAAGCCCACATGAACTAAAGGAGAACATGCCAACCACTAACAGGAAGGCTGGGATCAAACCTTGGACATGTTGCGAGGCAACAGTGCTAACCACTAAGCCACCGTGTTGTCCATCATGGCAGTATCTAATAAATTTATAAATCTTCTAAATTTATGTTTTGAAAATTGATTATGAGCTCCTTACAATCAGCAGACTACCCACGTAAGTGCTGAAAAAATTGTGATGTTCTAAATTTTTTCTCAACCACTCCTGAGAGATTCCTTACCAGCCAACAGACTCCCAGCAGCGACGTCTTCCGGGCTCAAAGGTGCGAAGGGCCTCCCAGATATCGAACTCGGGAGTGGGACTGGGCTCTGACTGAGAGTCTGGGGTCAAATTAGAGGCTGACTGGAAGCCCTCATCCTCAGACTGGTCCAAACATGGGGGGACCTGCCAAAATGTCCAACATGATGCTTTATTTAGTAAAATATATCAGTATAGGAATATATGTATTTGCGAAGTAAATGTTCACATAACAAGAAATTGACTTAATGGGGTGGGCACTTGTAAACCTGGAGGTAACATAAGACTATGAAGGTAAGATACACCGAAGAGCCAAAACATTATGACCACTCACAGGAGAACCAAATAACGTAGAATCATCCCCAAACAAGGGCACATGTCAAGGTCTAGGTAATTAGATGGTAAGTGAACAATTGGTTCTCATAGTCAATGTGTTGGATGCTGGAAAAATGGGCAGGAGTAAAGACCTGAGTGACTTTGACAAGGGCCTAATTATAATGGTCAAACAACTGGGTCAGAGCATCTCTGAAACGGCAAGGCTTGGGGGGGCTGCCGATCAGCAGTGGCGAGTACCTACTGACAGTGGTCCGAGGAGGGGGCAAACCACAAACTGGCAACAGGATGTTCGGTGCCCATGGCTCATCGATGCACAAGGGCGAAGGCGATCCCGTCTGCTCCAAACTGACAGAAGGTCTACTGTGGCACAAGTCACAGAAAGTTTTAATGATGGTTACGGGAGGAATGTGTCACAACACAGTGCATCGCACCCTGTTGCACATGGGGCTGTGTATCTGCAGACTGGTCAGAGTGCCCATGATGACCCCCTGTCCACCATCGAAAGTGCCTACAATGGACACATGAGCGTCGGAAATGGACTGGTCCGATGAGTCCTCTTTTCTTTTAGATCACGTGTGCAGTGAATGTGTGCGCTGTTTACCTGGGGAAGTGATGGCACTAGGATGCATTGTGGAAAGACAACAAGCCGGTAGAGGCAGTGCGATGCTCTGTGCAAAGTTCTGCTGGGAAACCCTAGGTCCGGCCATTCATGTGGATGTCAATTTGACACATGCCACCTACCTAAATATCGTTGCAGACCAGGTGCACCCCTTCATGGCAACGGTATTCCCTGATGGCAGTGACCTTTCAGCTGGATAATGCACCCTGCCACACTGCACACATTGTTTGGGAATAGCTTGAGGAACATGATGGAGTGTTCAAGGTGTTGCCCTGGCCTCCAAATTCTCCAGATCTGAATCCGATTCAGCATCTGTGGAATATGCTGGACCGACAAGTCCGATCCATGGCAGTTCTACCTCTTAACTTACAGGACTTAAAGGATCTGCTGCTAATGTTCTGGTGCCAGATACCCCAGGACACCTTCAGGGGTCTTGTAGCGTGCACTCCTCGGTGGGTCGGCACTGTTTTGGCAGCACATTGGGGACCAACAGCATATTAGGCAGGTGGTCATAATGTTTTGGCTCACACACACACACACACACACACACACACACACACACACACACACACACACACACACACACACACACACACACACACACACACACACACACTTGGGTCATTTGGGATTCCTACAAGTCAATCATTTAAATTTACATTGGTAATGACCTATGTTCAATTGGTTTGATAAAACTCAATTTAACAAGATTATTTACACCAAGTGAGCAGGTATGGCTGTAAAAGGAACTCAAAATTAATAACAAGCATTAGCATTAAAAAAACAGCTGTAGCAGGAGTCTCCTACCTTGATGGCCAGTCCAGTGACATCTGCATTACTGGGAACAGGAGGCAGACCCAGCTTGATGTCCAGGTCTGATGTACGAGTATGTTGTAGTGCTCCAAACAGCGAGAGTCGAGTCTCTTTCTCAAACCTCTCCTCCACTATTGACTGGGTCCTCAAAGCCAGCAGTCCTGTGCCAGGAAGGCCGTCCATGAGCCCAAGGGTCCCACATAAACCTCCTAGTGACCTCCACTCCTCCCCACACACCAGGCTCCAAGCTCGGGCCTCCAGCCTCTGCAGGTCCTTACTCTGATAGCCCCCCAGAGGAGGCCTGCGCAGCACAGGTCTCTCTCGCCTCATGTAGTCCTGACTGAACGAGGTGGTCGGTGGTGGCGCTGAGCCAGCCAGCTGTACCAAGAGCTCCAGGACCAAGTCCACCTCCTTAAGACCTGAGGCTGTTCCTTCAGGCAGCTGCCCCAGCTTATCCTCCAAGCTCTCTGCTTCCTCCTGACACCCTGCCACACGTAAATCAAAAGATATCATTAACACTTTGTTTCTGGGCGGGGTGGTTGCTGTGGCACTTGGTGCTGAGGTTGATCCCTTGGAGGCGCCATCTTGGAAGAGTTTGGACAGCAAAGCACCGTAGGCACGTTTTTTAAGGGCTCGGCGGACGCTCTCTCTTGAAACTCCCCCAAGCGCCTGGCGTTTCCATGACACCCCAGAGAGGCTGCAGTCACACAGGGCACCCAGCAGCTCAGTGATGCTGCTGCTGTTGCAGATGGATGAGAAGGGATGATTGGGGTGTGAGAACATAATGGCAGCAGGGTTGCTGTTGCTTCTACCTGCAAGTTTTAAAAGAATTAGGTTAGACATTTCAACATGGAAACGGGCAGAATGTGTCTCTACATTTTATGCTCTAGCTACAAGATTAAACTCACAACTAGGCTAGCGTGACAGCGCCAGGTAGTCAACTAATCCTTACTACCTGACCTCTTACAAAGAATATGCTGCAATTATAAGTGAATGAGTGGGTTCAAGACCCATCATGGCTTATGTTAGAATGTGCAAGCCGTGCTTAAAGAGAGCTGGGTTAAGAGTTCCAGAATCACAGGTTTGAGTCCCACCCAAAAAAAGAACTGGGTTAATGTCAAATAGGCAGGATTCCTAGCCCCAGATGAGAGCAGCATCTACCTACTGAGAACACCTGCTCGGCCAGATGTTTTTTGTTTTGTCTTTCTGTCATTACCTTCTTTTTATTTGATCACCTTCACTTTATGTGAAGCGCACTGCACTTTAACGTAGATTTTTGTAAATTAAACGTACATTTTATACATTATCACACTGCTGCCCTGTGCACATCTGTTTGCACCTACAATACTTGCACCATACAAATACATAATATAAACTCAGCACAAAAAGTAAGGAAATGTGTGTTTGGTAGATTATGTCTTTGTTGTAACAATGCTTCTTGGCAATAAATCTGATATCAGGCAGCTGATGGGCAGCACCTGGGGTAGCAGAAGCTCAAAACAAGAGTCAGTAGCAACAGCAAAATAAGCTGTTTGGCATTGGCAGAGAAGATTTGGCAAATTTTTCATGGGCGCAACCCACATACTCAGCTGTGCTGCTCATCCCACAGATGCATGTTCCTTACACATGTGGCGCCATTTAAAAGGGAAATAAACAGGCTGTCCAACGGTGTAAGATTTATTGCCAAGAAGCATTGTTACAACAAAGAAATAACCTACCAAACACACATTTCCTTACTTTCTGTGCCAAGTATATACTAAAGTGTCGCTAGTATGAGCAGTCAGGAGCATTAGTGGCAGTTTTTCCTTGCACCTGCTTTTCACCTGCAAGACCAAACGTGTATTAGACTGAGATGCAATGCCGCGTTGTGCTGTGAGCAATAATAAGAGTTGAGTACCACTACTACTAATGATAATAATGACGTGTGATTGGCTGAACGATAGGGTCCTAGGCTAGGGGCCCCAACATCCGTGTGATAAGCCGTTGTCGTTGTTGTATCATGCTTACCTTGAAAATGCAGATCTCCCCATCAGCCGCAGCCTGGACCAGCACGCAGCCCCATCTGACAGGCTTCCACACATGCTAACGCTAACGTGAAATAGCTAGCATCCGCTAACGGCGGCTAAAACAGCTGCCTCGGTAACCCGGCTAGCGCGGGGGAAACTCCCAGAGTACGTTTCCAACTCATCCGCCGTCGCATATCCAGCGTGTGCTATAAAACATGATGTGACGTAAAAGACATTTCATTCATCTTCAAGTCCCTGCTGCCTGGCTGAGAGACAACAATAATAAGAATTAACCGCTTCTTCTATCGTTCCGCCGCTTCCGCTTCTTCTTCGGCTTCTTTTTTAAGCTTACGATTTGACGCACTACCGCCACCAACTGGCTGAGAGACGACAATAATAAGAATTAACCGCTTCTTCTATCGTTCCGCCGCTTCCGCTTCTTCTTCTTCTTCGGCTGCTTTTTTAAGCTTACGATTTGACGCACTACCGCCACCAGCTGGAATGGTGAGTGGAACAGAATTTCTATTTACTAAAAAACAAAAATAAACTCACGACTTCTAAATTAAACCAGTTATTTCTCAGGTTTCTGGGAGGGGACTAAACGCCCCTCCCAGCAGCTGCTGCACACCTTCCTCCAGAAACCCCTACAGCAGCGTTTCTCAGACCTCTCCTGGAGGACCACTCGTCCTGCATGTTCTAGAGCTCTCCCTGCTCCAAACACAGCTGATTTAAATGATCAGTGTTGTTATTAGGCAGCTCGGGGAGCTCATAACGAGTCGATCATTTGAATCAGCTGTGTTGGAGCAGGGAGAGATCTAGAACATGCAGGACGAGTGGTCCTCCAGGAGAGGTCTGAGAAACGCTGCCCTACAGCAGTGTTTCTCAACCCAGTCCTCAAGGAACGCCTATCCTGCATATTTTCTTTGCAACCCCGCATAGGTACCTGTTTGTAGTTATTCAAGAAATCAGCAATGAATTTTGTCAGACGTTGCACACCTTGCATAATTAAGTGCTGCGACATGATTGGTCGAGTAAGTACAAGCAGGGCTACCTATGCAGGGTTACAATGAAAATCTGCAGGATAGGGGGTCCTTGAGGACTGGGTTGAGAAACACAGCCCTACAGCACCGAGAGATGTCCTTGCTGCATTTACAGTTATGACAATTCTCTCTCCTCCACTGGTAGTTAATTACCACTGTCATTCATTACCACTGTCATTCATTATCATTGCTAAAAATTTAATCTGGTCCTTACAAAAGCAAAACTCAGTGCAATTCCCAGCTGAATTGTCTTCCCCGGGATGCTGCCTCGCATCATCCTCGTTGTTTCTCTCCATTCTTTCAGCAGCTTCAGCACAGGACACTTTGCTGACCCTGTGTCATGAGTTCCCTTGCAAGGGATTCACCTCTTTGCGGTTGATTGGATGAAATAACAGTTCGCGGAATGCTATTGGCTGAAGCAGACGCGGGTAGTTACTAGTTCACCAACCTAGCTTGGCAAGAAGCCCCGCCCCCCCCTCCTTCCAGATTTCTCTGCCGAGAGCTTGCCGCAACTCAAACGTAGCAAAAAAGTGTCAATAATGTCGTGCATGCGGACATACTAAGAGGTTACAACTAGTTCTTGGTTTAAGTTTAGGATCTGGGGGACGACAGCAACCATCTGTCACGCAAACGGGGGACAGGTCCCGAGTTGGAGACGCGGGCAGAAGGGAGGGCGCTTCTCTCCGGTCGAAGTTGGTGAGCTTGTGACTGACACGAGAGGCTGTCGACGCTGACAGACGACGTCACAAAACAGCCTCCTGCGATTGGCCGAGCATGAGAAAGGCTCACGGGGGGGAGTCTCGTGTTTGTTTACTGAGCTCAGCACTGGGGAGGAAAGCCAATAAACGGCTGCAGCGCATCACTTCCGCCACATGGACGCTTGATTTGTGGCGATTCGGGGGTCCTCAATCCGGTCCTCGGTTGCCACCCAGTACTGCTAGTCTTGTGTTCTCCCACCCGGTTAAACACGTTCACCTGCCTGAGGACCGGATGGAGAAGCACTGTTCAAGTTGTTGTGCCACTAAAAGCCGGGATAAAATAAGTATTTCACTGGTTAAAAAAATGACATGAGAGAAACCCAATTCAACAAGGTACACAAATCTGCTTTAATGAGAAGGTGTGTGTGTGGGGGGGGGGGTACAGTATGGACAGAGTGACATTGCCAAAGACAGTCTCATGAGTTGCTCTACAGACTCATACCTGCTAGCACTGCAACGACATACAGCACAGAAAGGCGTAAAAGCTCAAACAGTCCGGTCACAGGTCGGCTCTACAATGACCATATTCACTAATTCAGCTTCAGCTAGCAGTGGTGGTCGGGGGGGGCAGTGGTGGTGGGGGGGGCAGTGGTGGTCGGGGGGGGGGCGTTCTGAGACACTGATGGAGTGCTCAGTTTCCCCTGGGAGTGTTTTACATTTCATTGAACGTCACCCACGTCATGACTTTTGAAAGGATCACCAAAGAGAAGGAATCCCATGCCATATCCAAACCTCACACGTGTCAATACTCGGGTCATTTCCGGGACAGAAAATAATGTGACTTACATTCTGTGGACTTGCAGGAAATGTCACGAGACAGCCGGCCTCGGTAACAAGGCTCGAGAGTTGCAAAAACACCTCAAATCCCGTTCAAAGTTCATCTTTCGGTGAAGCATTTTCTTCAGTGTGCACATATTTGAGAAAAGAAAGAGAAACAAAACAGCAAGCTTGCCAGTCCCTCCGAATTTATTCAGATCAATATTTTATCCGCGTATCTAAAGCACTTCGGGACAGAGGATGGCAATGCGTGCACAGGTGAGTTGTGCACTTGTACACTTAGCCAAAAGCACTTTTTTTGTTGTTGTTGTTGCTGCTTTACACTATTGGCGTGTTTGAATGAATTACTGCACGAGAAGGTGAAGAGGGTAAAATTGTCATTTTGCCTTTTTTTGGGGGGGGGCGGCGTTGCCCTCATCTACCCGGCGTTCCTCCGTGGCTGTCAAGGCTTTGCTGGTTGGATGGACAGCAGAGAGCCAAATCTGAAATGCTGGATGACCGGGAACTTCTCCAGGCACTCGGCCCTGTACATTCGGACCAGGCCCTGGTTGACTTTGGACCAGGTGGGGACCGCGCTTATGTTCCACAGCTGGTTGGAATGCTCGGCAAACGGGCCCGTCTTCATCTCGTTAATGAATCGGATGCACTCCAAAAACATGTAGTCTTGGTGATGCTCGTTCACCACCTTCTCGTCCACAAAGTGCCGGGGTTCCAGCGTCGGGTGGTCCACCAACTGGGAGCTCCCCCAGATAAAGGGGAGGAACTGGAAGTCGTCCAAGCCCCAGACGCCCTGGCTGCCGGCCGGCTCCATCCTGTAGGTCTTCTGCAGCTTCCGCATCAGCGCCAGATACCTGTTGAACACCCGGAAGACGATGGCCAGCTGATCGTCCGCCTTGAGGGCCCCGATCTTGCAGAGGCAGCACAGGAAGGTGGCGAAGGCCGCCTCGTGACCCGTCCCGTAGTCTATTCGGGTGGCGTTGCCCACGGCCTCTTTCAGATAAACGGACACCTCCACGGCCGCAGCCCTCTGGTCCGCGGGCAGCACCGCGGCCACCAAGGCCTCCGCCCCCTGCTCCAGCTTGGCGTACCAGCTCCTGTAGGCTTTATTGCCGAAACGCGAGGGCTGGTCCACGGGAGGGGTCTCGTCTATCCAGCGGTCCAGGGTCCCCAGCACGCCGAGCAGCCCGTCCACGGTCTCCGACACCTGGTACTCGCACCGCAGCGTCTTGCCCTTCACGCTCTCGTTCAGCGTCAGCACGAAGCCCACGTAGTCCGCGTACGCCCGGGACCGCTTCCACTTGCCCATGTCGGTCACCACGCCGATCTCTTTCTGCGGCGCCGCGAAGCCGGCGGAGGTTTCGCGCTGCTCGTCCTCGGCGGAGGCTCCGGCCGGGCGCCCGCTTTCCGCCATGTCTGCCCAAGTGCGGCGTTCAGCACCAAGTCGCGCAAACGCAACGCGGTTCGTTTCATTCGACGCACCGGCTGTCCCGGTTACTTCCGGCGGAGAGGCGTTCTTTTCTTCTTCTTCTTCTTCTCCAAGTTTCCTGAACCGCAACTAAAGCTGTCCGGTCAACCTGGACGTAAGAGTGTCGGGGGGGGGCGGGGTTACGTCTGGTCGAGAGAAACGCTTTTAACCCCACGAATCCAGCAGCTTTGCCACGAAAGGAATATTACCAAGTTTGTACGGGGAAAGAACGGGAAGCGGCTTCGTGATCGCGCGTTGTTATGACGCACTTCCGGTCAAAAATGATTACGCGGGAAAGAACAGTCGCCAGACCGTGATATTAGTAGTAACACGCTTTATGTGCGGGGGCGCCTTTCAGCTGGGTTTTAAAGGCGCGCCGGCGGGGTTTTGAAGTGATGCGAAGTCGTTTCTGTCTCTAAAAGCTGCGGCGTAAAGGTGCCCTTCCTGAGATGGTGTGAAAAGATATATATATATATATATATATATATAAATATTTTTTCTATGAATGCAATGTGTTTCCTGGCTCTGTTTCTGTTTGCTTTGTATTTATGTATCTACTTACGACTGGTAAAGCTGTATCGTATCATGCATTTCATGTATTTGAACACGAAAACAAGGAGAAGAACCCCCCCACCCCCGCCCCGTCTCGCGTCCTGCGTAATTGTTCATTATAGATGACACGTGTCGGTCTGTCCGACCTTCACCAGGTATGAGGCGATGCTTCGCTGCAGGTGTGCGGGCAGCATCACAGCACGTATGTGTATATATATATATATATATATATATCATACATGTACACAGAGAAGCTGCCTCAATCAGCCAGTCAGAGGACTACAGAGACTGGTTCGGCTGATGAGCATCTTGATCTTACTCAAGCCATATGCTTTACCCGTCAAATAACAGCACTGAATAAATAAATAGGCTAATTAAGGGCATTCCTTACGGTGTTTGTTAAATAAAATATATGAATTAATTAACTCCATTGGGTCTCTGCACTGGTTTATCTCTCGCTTTCATAACGTGTCTTGCACTGCTCAAGGATGGACAACAAGATCCACAAAGGGCCGGTGTGGATGCAGGTCTTTGTTCCAACCAAGCACTTACACACCTGCACTGATGAGGCACCCGTGCCCTTCATGATGCTATTCATGTGTGTGTTTGTGTGTCTGTGTGTTCATGAGATTGTACATCCTGTGCCTGTTGCCTTCTTGTGGTAAATATGTTTAATATATGACGACATTGAAAACGTCTTATGACAAGTTGAGGTTTTCGTCCCTTATTCCCCTCTGGACTGTTCTGTAGAACTGATTCAATATGTCTGACAACGCTGCAAGAGTCGTGACAGAGCTGTGTGTTTGTTGTTACGTCACTTGTTTTCTGTTTTGTGACCTTTGGGGAGCCTTGGGGTTGCATGCCTGTTGCTTACGTTTATTGGCGTCGTTATATTGTCTCGTTTTGTTCCTTTGTGTTTGCATCTTTGAGTAAATTCAGAGGCTCATTAGTCAAACCAATCTCTAGTCCTGCATATATATATATATATATATATATATATATATATATATATATATAGTGGCGAATTCTGCTGGAGTGTTCCTGCTCCAAGTCGGGGGGTTCATTTGCATATTACCCACGATGCAACTGAAGTGTCGCTGTTTTGGTTATGTTGTGGGATATTGAACGTGTTAAAAACGGGCACATCTGTTCCAGATAGCGGGGATGTGGTGGAAGGTGATGGGGACGTTATGAGAGAAGTGGTATTAGACAACATGCTGTTCCCCACCATGAGGGCAAAGAGGAGCCAAATAGATAAAGTCGCTTCTGTGGCTTAAGGAGAGGGGAGCAGCTGAGACCAATGCTAACTTGTAACTGTTATGAGTGGATTGGCTTACGGTCATTAAAAGCGTGCTGATTAACTCTGAAAGGTTGGCTGAGAAATCCATTATTTGATTACGTCACTATATACTGTAGCAGTCACCGGAAGTGCCGTGGCCGGGAATCGAACCCGTATCGCCCGCACCGCAGGAGACATCGCTAACCGGGTAACGTGCACCGATAACTAGACATGTTAGCTAACGGGTCGGACCCCCTTTAGTCGAGCGGTTAGCGATGTCGCCTGCGGTGCGGGCGATACGGGTTCGCGTCCCGGCTGTGGCAGTTCCTGTGGTTGCCCCCCGGATTCGCTACATTGGTGTGGGATGTGGATGGATGGATGGATGGATGGATGGATGGAGGAGGGGGGGGTAGTGTAACGTGCACGAATAAGTAGACATGTTAGCCCTTGGCTAATGGGTCGGACCCCCTTTAGTCGAGCGGTTAGCGATGTCGCCTGCGGTGCGGGAGATACGGGTTCGCGTCCCGGCTGCGGCAGTTCCTGTGGTTGCCCCCGAATTCACTGCAGTATATAAACCAACACGTTGTGCTCTACAAAAATTCATAAGTGAGGCTGTATCCTCTTGTGGCACATCCAGGTGTGTAGAGATTTATTTGTTGTTGTTTTTTTGGAAAACTTTATTTTCCGCTTTTCAATTTTTGGGACAGGTGAACAGGATACACAAACAACCAAATAATAAAAAAAACATGTAGGAATCTCCCCTCCACCCGAGGCTCAAGAGGACAGAAAAAAAAACTATGCAGGGACTTCTTAGTCCAGTTCCACATAATAACTTTGTTTTGAAGACAATATAAAGTTGTACACACATATCTGTGTTAATACTGCCGTCACAACCAGGTAAAAGTACATCAGCAGAAGGGAAACCCTTCAATCAAGTCTATGAAAGGACTCCAGGTCAAAGCAAAGTTTCTGCTGGGTTTACATATTTTACATGGGAGCTTTTCTAAAGGTAGAGAGGACAGCACCTCCCTCGACCACTGCAGAAACGATGGAGCTTTATTCCACTTCCGGTTAAACAGAACAAGTCTGCGAGCTAGCGATGAAGCAAATGCTAGAGCATGAGCCTGCAGAGTGGTGACCTTGCAGTTAGGGGGCGGTATGCCAACGATGGCTGAGTTAGATCAGGGGTTATGGTCTGTCTACAGATATGAGAGAATACATTAAATATATGTCCCCAGCAGCTGTTGAGAGAGGGGCATGCCCAGAACACGTGTCCCACCGAGGCTGGACTATGGCTGCACCTCGGACAGCCCAGGGTCTGTGGTGGCAGATTCTGGCCAGCTTGTCCCCCGAGTAGTGAAGACGGTGAAGCACCTTAAACTGATTTAAACCGTGTCGCATACACACTTCCTCATTGTGTATATGAGTTAAGCTGTCCCACCATGCCTCCTCAGAAAGCTCTACACCCAAATCTCTCCCCCATGCAGTTTTTGTTTTGTCCCAGGATATCTGTTTTAATCCCTGGATCAGTGTGTGGATTATAGAGACGCGTTTCTTCCCAAAGGAATCCGGCTCCAGAATAACGCCTAAGTGGCTCCTGGGGGGCAGATAAGCAAATGAGGGGAACACTTTCTTGGCAAAACTACGAATTGGAAGGTATCTAAAAAAATGGGATCTGGGTATGGTATGGTCTTTGGTAAGTGTTTCACATGAGGTGAAGGTTCTGTCTGTAGAGAGACCGCAGAAGAGCACCGGTCCATTTCTGTGCCGGTGTTGGAATGGGTTATCTAGCACAGATGACGAGCAGAATTGATTACTTGCTAGTGGAAAAAGCCCGCTAGCAGGCTTTAATCCAGCAGGCCTCCTGAACTGGAGCCACACCCCAAGTGAAGCTTTAACCACCGGGGTTGTTATCTGTATGTTAGGATTATGTGGTGGTGGAGAGGTGGGTGTCGGTAGAGGACTGGATAAGAGCCCCAATCTGTGCCCTGTTGACTCTCATATGTAAAGGTTTTGCAGTGCTGGCAGCCCAGCAGGAACAAGTAAAGTTAGGCAAGCCTAATCCCCCTGGCGAAGGAGGACAGGGTCAGGGACGAGTATAATAGAGGGACCGCTCAGGTTGGACGGTTTGGAGACAAAGCAAGAGAGACAAGATGGAGATGGTGTGGACATGTGTGGAGGAGAGATGCTGGGTATACTGGGAGAAGGATGCTGAATATGGAGCTGCCAGGGAGGAGGAGAAGAGGAAGGCCAAAGAGGAGGTTTATGGATGTGGTGAGGGAGGACATGCAGGTGGCTGGTGTGACAGAGGAAGATGCAGAGGACAGGAAGAGATGGAAACGGATGATCCGCTGTGGCGCCCCCTAACGGGAGCAGCCAAAAGTAGTAGTAGTAGTAGTAGTAGTAGTAGTAGTAGAAGCCTAATCCCCCTGTCTCCTTAGGGACCTCCAAGTATATTTTCTTCATCCTGGGGTTTGAATTGTTCCAGATGAATGATGACTTTAACCCGTCTAGTTGTTAACCCGTCTAGTTGTTAACCCGTCTAGTTGTTAACCCGTCTAGTTGTTAACCCGCCTAGTCGTTAACCGGTCTAGCTGTTAACCCGTCTAGCTGTTAACCCGTCTAGTCGTTAACCCGTCTAGTCGTTAACCCGTCTAGTCGTTAACCTGTCTAGTTGTTAACCCGTCTAGTTGTTAACCTGTCTAGTTGTTAACCCGTCTAGTTGTTAACCCGTCTAGTCGCTAACCCGTCTAGCTGTTAACCGGTCTAGTTGTTAACCCGTCTAGTCGTTAACCCGTCTAGTCGTTAACCCGTCTAGTCGCTAACCCGTCTAGCTGTTAACCGGTCTAGTCGTTAACCCGTCTAGTCGTTAACCCGTCTAGTCGTTAACCCGTCTAGTCGTTAACCTGTCTAGTTGTTAACCCGTCTAGTTGTTAACCTGTGTCTAGTTGTTAACCTGTCTAGTTGTTAACCCGTCTAGTTGTTAACCCGTCTAGTCGCTAACCCGTCTAGCTGTTAACCCGTCTAGCTGTTAACCGGTCTAGTCGTTAACCCGTCTAGTCGTTAACCCGTCTAGTCGTTAACCCGTCTAGTCGTTAACCTGTCTAGTTGTTAACCCGTCTAGTTGTTAACCCGTCTAGTCGTTAACCCGTCTAGTCGTTAACCGGTCTAGTTGTTAACCCGTCTAGTCGTTAACCCGTCTAGTCGTTAACCCGTCTAGTCGTTAACCTGTCTAGTTGTTAACCCGTCTAGTTGTTAACCCATCTAGTTGTTAACCTGTGTCTAGTTGTTAACCTGTGTCTAGTTGTTAACCTGTCTAGTTGTTAAACCGTCTAGTTGTTAACCTGTGTCTAGTTGCTATAAAATGTAATCAGTAAGTGAGACAGTGTGTCCTCTTGTGTCACATTCAGGTGTGCAGAGACTTTCCTAAAACTTCTCCATCCATCCATCACCCGAACCGCTTATCCTGCTCTCAGGGTGGCGGGGATGCTGGAGCCTGTCCCAGCAGGCATTGGGCGTCTGGCCAGGACACACCCTGGACAGGCCGCCAGGCCATCACAGGGCCTACACACACACACACACCTAGGGACAATCTAGTTTGGCCTGACAGGGTTAGGGACGAGTCTTTGGGCTGTGGGCGGAAACCCACGCAGACACGGGGAGAACATGCAAACTCCACACAGAGGACGACCCGGGACGACCCCCAAGGTCGGACTACCCCGGGGCTCGAACCCGGGACCTCCTGGCTGTGAGGCGGCCGCGCTAACCACTGCTACTGTTACCACTCAGAGCTTCCAGGATGCTTTTGTGTCGCTGTGCTCATAGTGCGCACAGTGACATGACGTCACAGTGCAAAACAGCGTGTCTAAGAAGACGAGGAGACGGAGGCGTTCAGGGACTACAGACAAACTCTTCACAGTGTGCAAAACTGACACTTCCACCTATGGAAACATCGCCAGTATAAAGCACGCGCGCGCGCGCGCACACACACACACTTGTGACGCAACCGAGTCGTCTTTCCATTATTCATTAATCTATGGGTGACTATCACTTTTTAATTTCCCTGGTTGTGTTGATGCGAAACTATAGTTGTGAGATGTTGGGAACGCTCGTGCTGATTGAACCCGGTACACGTTTTGCTGAAATAGACCCCCCCCCCTCCCCCTCCTCCTCCCCCCTCCCCCCCACGGGGGAAGCATTGACCCAAATCGGAGATGGTACATTAATACACCTGTTTATTTCCGTTCTTACCAGGGACTCGTGGACACAAACGAAGAGGAAACCAAGCTTTGTAAGTTTGGCACACACACACACACACACACACACACACACACACACACACACACACACACACACACACAACTCAAAACAACAAACCCCCCCCCCCGGAATATTTTGTCGCCTTACAACTTCATTCTTTTCAGATTACTGTAATTAGCCTCCACCGCCCCACTGTGTGTACTTTATCATTTTGTTTCCCTCATTTCCCCCCCCCCCGCAGCCGCGCTGTGACGTCACAGCACGCATGGTTCTGATCGTGTTGTGTTTGTGACGAATGTTTAATAGTTGTAGACGCGGCGGAGACGGGGGAGGGGGGAGGGGGAGGAGAGGGAGGAGGGGGGGACTCTCCGTGTGTGTGTGTGTGTGTGTGTGTGTCCGTCCCCCCGCAGGGTATTTCATGGACTGTCTGTTGTAACGTTTGTTCGGGGCAACCTGTTCTGCACACACTGCTGCGTAAGAACCCGGGCTCGCCCAATACACGTGTTACTGACACACACACACACACACACACACACACACACACACACACACACACACACACACACGCACACACACACAACTCCCCCCCCCCCGCGTGATTTCCACCTGTGTTGCCTCGGGGTCCTACACGCTACGATCGGTATCATGAATTTCCGACGGCCTCTAAATTATTCATCACAACAACTGTTTAAAATGACACCGCGCCATTATTGTTTGTTTTCATTTTCACCGACTTCTCCTCCTCCTCCTCCTCCTCCTCCTCCTCCTCCTCCTCCTCCTCCTCCTCCTCCTCCCCGGGGCGGCGCACATCAAAGCCGCGTGTCATTATCCGCTACCGAGCACGTGCAGGTGTGTGTGTGCGCGCGCGCTTTTTTGGGGGGGGTCCTCGCGGGCAGGAGAACGGTATATCCTCACCCCATTTCTACTTGGAAGCAGTGCAAGGAGGCCAATTTGGATCAGAGTAATTAACTGGTGTCGCGGAGTTGTGGAGGCGCAAACCCAGACGGGACTTTCACGAGTCCTGCCGCCGGTCCTGCTGATGTGGGATGACGCAAGCCACGCACAAGTCACGCACAAGTCACGCACAAGCCACGCGCAAGCCACGCGCAAGTCACGCGCAAGTCACGCGCAAGTCACGCGCAAGCCACGCGCAAGTCAGGCGCAAGCCACGCACAAGCCACGCACAAGCCACGCACAAGTCACGCACAAGTCACGCACAAGCCACGCACAAGTCAGGCGCAAGCCACGCGCAAGTCACGCGCAAGTCACGCGCAAGCCACGCGCAAGTCAGGCGCAAGCCACGCACAAGCCACGCACAAGCCACGCACAAGCCACGCACAAGTCACGCACAAGCCACGCACAAGCCACGCACAAGTCACGCACAAGTCACGCACAAGCCACGCACAAGCCACGCACAAGTCAGGCGCAAGTCAGGCGCAAGCCACGCGCAAGCCGGCTCCCCGCCGGTCTAGACGGTCACACAGTTTCCACCATCTTGGCTCATCGTCTACGCCGCCACAGTGGATCTGAACCGAAACGACGACCCTGTTCTTTAAGCGTAGACTCGCTTTGATTTAAGGGTTTTGCCAAACATATGGAGGAGCTGTGTAGAAATTATAACCATATTAGCCCCCCCGCCCCCGCCGCCCCCCCCGCCCCCGCTACCCCTGTTTTAGGGGCTCAAACGTAATTAGATAAACTAACATAATCATAAAATTAAGTGGGGGTTTTTAATACTTGGTTAGTAAATGGCTGCCTGGGGTGTGGATCCGCAGACACCGGCAGACGCTGGGCTGCTTCGCTCTGCCAGGCCTTCGCCGCAGCCTCCTCGGGTCCTGCCGGTTCCCGGGGCCGTTCTGCCTTCAGCAAGAGAAGTGCAGGCTCCACCACCTTCAGGTCAGGTGAATGGCTTGGCCATTACAGAACATCCCATGTACCGGTGTGGGACGATGGCGACGCGAATTCTCGCCTCCCCCAGCACCGTCCATGCAGTGTCTTTGTCCACGTCTGCATTGGAGAGCCTGGTCTGCTGCGTCCTGTGGGCCCGGGGACCGCGGCCCTGCCCGGAGCTGGGGCAGGCTAAAGCGGGGCAGGCTAAGCTAACTGCTAGCCCATGCAGACCGGCAGCGCCGATAACACCGAGGGCGGTCTGGTGGCGGCCTCGCTTGGTGTTTTTAGCGTCGTCGTGTGGAGTGCGGGGAGGTGTTGAAGGTTTCTGGCTGGGAGAGCTGGTGTTGGATCGGCTGGGGGAGCCTGGTCTGCTGCATCCAGTGGGCCCAGGGACCACGGGCCCTGCCCGGAGCTGTGCCCGAGGGGGAAGCACCGAGGGCGGTCTGACAGGACGCGAAAGCGGGGCAGGCTAAGCTAACTGCTAGCTCATGCAGACCGGCAGTGCCGATAACACCGAGGGCGGTCTGGCGGGACGGGGAAGCGGGGCAGGCTGGGCTGGCCCTGCACACTTCCTGCTGCTTTTGTCCGCGGCCACGTCGTCGGCAAAAACAAGAGAACCAGTTACACCGACGGCCATACACGCCCCCTCCACCACACTACCTCCACCATGCGTCGCAGATGAGGTGGTACGGCGTGGTTCGGACCGTGAACACCTCCTTCCCTTCTCCATTGTCTTCCCATCATCCTGGTACAAGTTGATCCATCTCATCTGTCCACAGGACGCGGTTCCAGAACCGTACATGGGGTTTTTAAGATGGCTAACTCTAATCTGGTCTCCCCGTTTTTGGGGCTCACCGGTGGTTTACATCCTGTGGTAAACCCTCGACTCTGGTGTAGTCTTCTCTTGCTGGTTGGCCTTGACACAGACCTCCTCCTGGAGGGGGCTCTCGATGGGGCCAAGGGGTTTTTCTTCCCCAGGGACAGAATCCTTCCGTCATCCACCACCGTTGTTGTCCGTGGTCCTCCGGGCCTTTTGGGATCCCCGAGCTCCTTCTTTTTAAGAACGGGTTGATTTGGCCGCACCTGGAGATGGACGGGAACGCCGACCGTGAGCCGGGCCTCCTCCCCAACATCAGCGGCCCACCTCGTTAACGCTCTGCTGGCTGAACGGGAGCGAATCGAAAACAGCCCCGTTCCCAAATCAGGTGGATAGCCTTCCCAGAGAAGTGGGGGCTGTTGTAGCAGCAAAGGGAGGGTGGAGGGGGGCGACTCCATCTTAATGCCCACGGTGCTGGAACGAGATGTTCAACAAGCACCTACGGGTGTGGTGTCCGGGTGTCCGCATACTGTAGGCCGCGTGTCTGGGTGCATACCTGGGGACGGATCTCTGGGCCCCCTTGTGGCACAGTAGCGCACTGCTCCCTCACAGCCAGAAGGCACCGGGTTCGATTCCCGCCTGGGGCGCTGTTGTCACTGGGGGGGGGGGGAGTTGTGTGTTCTCCCCGGGCGACGGATCTCTGGGCCCCCTTGTGGCACAGTAGCGCACTGCTCCCTCACAGCCAGAAGGCACCGGGTTCGATTCCCGCCTGGGGCGCTGTTGTCACTGGGGGGGGGGGGGGAGGGTTGTGTGTTCTCCCCGGGCCTGTCGGGGTGCGGAGTGGACTCTGCATGTTCTCCCCGCGCTCACATGGGTTTCCTCCAACACCAGCACCCTCCCGTCCCGTCCCGTCCCGTCCCTGACCACGACACGCAGGCCCACCTGGACCTGGTCCCCGGGAGCTGAAGGGGAGGCCTCCCCGCTGCTCCTGCAGGGAAGAGAGCATGATGGGAAAACGCAGAAGGAACGTTTCTCCAGCCACCACTCCCCACGTGTGTGTGTGTGTGTGTGTGTGTGTGTGTCCCAGTGTGTAGCGGTGGGTGGAGTAAAGTCTGCCTCCTCTGGATGCTGGTCTCCACGGGACTGTGGTGTTTTCTTTGATATCTCCACCCCTGTGTGGAGGTTTGTTAAGCAGTGAGATGAGGCAATTTTGCCTTTCATCCCGCCTCTCCAGACCCCCCCCCCCACACACACACACCCACACACACACACACACACACACACACACACACACACACACGCTGTGGGAGTGTAATTAATGTTTTCGCAGCAATTTCAGTCTTCAGCGGGAACCACGGAGAGGCCGCGGAAGCTGTTTACACTACAAACTCGTCTGCTGGAGCCAGGACGCTCTGGGCTCGCAGTTGGATTCGGAGGCTCGTGACGGGGGCAGGATGCTGGCAAATGAAAATAAAATGTAAAAAAAAAATAAAAATAAAAAAGGAATACTCACAGTGTACTTCATGGCACGGCACGGCACGGCACGCCGGGAGACCGGACCGTGAAAGGCGGGCCCTTGTCCGAGCAGGACACACCTCCGCATCCAGGGGTTGTGTGTGTGTGTGTGTGTGTGTGTGTGTGTGTGTGCGTGCGCGTGTGTGTGTGTGTACTCTTAACTGAGAAACCGAGTGTGTATCTGTACATACATCTTATGTATGGGATATCATAGTTATATACTATTATATGTATAGATCAGTGGCGGCTGCTGATCAAAATGTTTGGTGGAGCAACCCCCCCCAACCAACCAACCCCCCCCCATGATATTTTTAAAACGTCCCTCACTGACTTCAAATGAGCAGCCAGAACATCGTCATATAACGCTTCTACCGTCTCTCTGTCGTCTCCTTTACTATCGGACTTCTCACTCTCGCCATGACCCCTACATGCTGCCCCTGACGTCATTCTAACGAAACGTTGGCGTCTACAAAAGGTGTTTCACGTGATATGTGTATCGTGTCTTTTGTTTGTTTGTATTTTGGTGAAGCACTGCTTCCCCTGTTGTCCATATAGAAACCTCCTCTGGTATATATTATCGGCAACACTTTATATGAAGCTTGCATCTATAACGCCCTATAAGCATCTATAACGCCCTATAAGTGTAGCTATAAGTCATTGTAAGATTCGTTATAACCATGTATACGCCCTCACAACACCTCATAACCACCTTTATGATACACTATGTCAATTTTAAACGGATTTATGCATTATAAATGTCATCATTAGCCTGTTTACCTGTCAAATGTCGTAACGCGTCATAGCCAACTTGTCCTGCTGAAGTTTTGTAGAGATGCATAATGAGACGTCGGTGCTATTTCAGTCTCCAGCCATAGCCGTTAGTCATTGGAACACACATTATAGGAAAGTATGGGCTTTATAGATGAAATAGATGCTTATAGGGCGTTATAGATGCTTATAGGGCGTTATAGGGCGTTATAGATGCTTATAGGGCGTTATAGATGCTTATAGGGCGTTATAGATGCAAGATGGCGGCGCGCACTCACGTTTGCAGCGGCTTCACCCAGTACCGACTATGCAGGGTCTTTGTCCATGTCTACGCCTGCGTCTAAGTTTGTGTCATTGTGTTTAGTTTTTATTTTGATCTTCGATTTTTCTTTTCGTTTGATGGCCGGGAGAGCTGGCGCGGGATCAGCTGGGAGAGCCTGGGCTGCTGCGTCCTGTGGGCCCAGGGACCACGGCCTTGCCTGGAGCTGCGCCCGAAGAGGAAGCACCGAGGGCGGGCGGTCTGGCAGGACGCGGAAGCGGGGCAGGCTAAGCTAACTGCTAGCCCATGCAGACCGGCAGTTCCGACAGTCATGCTGGCTGGTGTCCATCCTCTGGATTTGGACCGTGTTGCACTGCGTGGACCGTGTTGTTAACCGTTTTTTTGTGTGGAAATTTCGGATGTGTGTTTTGTCTTTTGTGTTGCACCGCTGTGGGAAACAAAATGTCGTTTCTTTTGTGTACGCAAGCACATGAAAGAAACGACAACAAATTGTTCCTGATTCCTGATGTGTGTATAGAATGGATGGTGTGTCTGTTGTTTTTTGGGGGGGGTGGGTGGGGTGGGGGGGTCAATGTTTTTCCTAGTGTCTGTTAACCTTGTGTGGTAAAGCTCGTCAGTGTCTTGTACATGAGCAACAGAGATCTAGTTGCTCTTATTTCAACCTGTGGCAAGACGGACATGGTGTCTCAGCCGAGGTGCTGATGAGAGACCGTGTCCGTGGTGATGAGACCGTGTCGGTGCTGATGAGAGACCGTGGCAGTGGTGATGAGAGACCGTGTCGGTGCTGATGAGAGACCGTGTCGGTGCTGATGAGACCGTGTCGGTGGTGATGAGACCGTGTCGGTGCTGATGAGAGACCGTGGCAGTGGTGATGAGACCGTGTCGGTGCTGATGAGAGACCGTGGCAGTGGTGATGAGACCGTGTCGGTGCTGATGAGAGACCGTGTCAGTGGTGATGAGAGACCGTGTCGGTGCTGATGAGTCCGTGTCGGTGGTGATGAGAGACCGTGTCGGTGCTGATGAGAGACCGTGTCAGTGGTGATGAGAGACCGTGTCGGTGCTGATGAGTCCGTGTCGGTGGTGATGAGAGTCCGTGTCGGTGCTGATGAGAGACCGTGTCAGTGGTGATGAGAGACCGTGTCAGTGCTGATGAGAGACCGTGTCGGTGGTGATGAGAGACCGTGTCGGTGCTGAGAGAGACCGTGTCGGTGGTGATGAGAGACCGTGTCGGTGGTGATGAGAGACCGTGTCGGTGGTGATGAGAGACCGTGTCGGTGCTAATGAGAGACCGTGTCGGTGGTGATGAGAGACCGTGTCGGTGCTAATGAGAGACCGTGTCGGTGGTGATGAGAGACCGTGTCGGTGCTGAGAGAGACCGTGTCAGTGGTGCTGAGACCCCGTGTCAGTGGTGATGAGAGACCGTGTCGGTGCTGATGAGACCCCGTGTCAGTGGTGATGAGAGACCGTGTCGGTGGTGATGAGAGACCGTGTCGGTGCTGAGAGAGACCGTGTCGGTGCTGATGAGACCGTGTCAGTGGTGATGAGAGACCGTGTCGGTGGTGATGAGAGACCGTGTCGGTGCTGAGAGAGACCGTGTCGGTGGTGATGAGAGACCGTGTCGGTGCTGATGAGAGACCGTGTCAGTGGTGATGAGACCCCGTGTCGGTGCTAATGAGAGACCGTGTCGGTGGTGATGAGAGACCGTGTCGGTGCTGATGAGAGACCGTGTCAGTGGTGATGAGAGACCGTGTCGGTGCTGATGAGTCCGTGTCGGTGCTGAGAGAGACCGTGTCGGTGGTGATGAGAGACCGTGTCGGTGCTAATGAGAGACCGTGTCGGTGGTGATGAGAGACCGTGTCGGTGCTGAGAGAGACCGTGTCGGTGGTGATGAGAGACCGTGTCGGTGCTAATGAGAGACCGTGTCGGTGCTGATGAGACCCCGTGTCAGTGGTGATGAGAGACCGTGTCGGTGGTGATGAGAGACCGTGTCGGTGCTAATGAGAGACCGTGTCGGTGGTGATGAGAGACCGTGTCGGTGCTGAGAGAGACCGTGTCAGTGGTGATGAGACCCCGTGTCGGTGCTGAGAGAGACCGTGTCGGTGGTGATGAGAGACCGTGTCGGTGCTAATGAGAGACCGTGTCGGTGGTGATGAGAGACCGTGTCGGTGCTAATGAGAGACCGTGTCGGTGGTGATGAGAGACCGTGTCGGTGCTGAGAGAGACCGTGTCAGTGGTGATGAGACCCCGTGTCAGTGGTGATGAGAGACCGTGTCAGTGGTGATGAGAGACCGTGTCGGTGCTGATGAGAGACCGTGTCGGTGGTGATGAGTCCGTGTCAGTGGTGATGAGAGACCGTGTCGGTGCTGATGAGACCCCGTGTCAGTGGTGATGAGAGACCGTGTCGGTGGTGATGAGAGACCGTGTCGGTGGTGATGAGAGACCTCGGTGGTGATGAGAGACCGTGTCGGTGGTGATGAGAGACCGTGTCGGTGGTGATGAGAGACCTCGGTGGTGATGAGAGACCGTGTCAGTGGTGATGAGAGACCGTGTCGGTGGTGATGAGACCCCGTGTCAGTGGTGATGAGAGACCGTGTCGGTGCTGATGAGACCCCGTGTCAGTGGTGATGAGAGACCGTGTCGGTGGTGATGAGAGACCGTGTCGGTGCTGATGAGAGACCGTGTCAGTGGTGATGAGAGACCGTGTCGGTGGTGATGAGAGACCGTGTCAGTGGTGATGAGAGACCGTGTCGGTGCTGATGAGAGACCGTGTCAGTGGTGATGAGAGACCGTGTCGGTGGTGATGAGAGACCGTGTCGGTGATGAGAGACCGTGTCGGTGCTGATGAGAGACCGTGTCGGTGCTGAGAGAGACCGTGTCGGTGCTGAGAGAGACCGTGTCGGTGCTGAGAGAGACCGTGTCGGTGCTGAGAGAGACCGTGTCGGTGCTGAGAGACCATCTGACCGAAACAAATCAAGGCCGTGGAGGCGAACGAAGGACAAGACAACAGCGGGACGTCTCTGAGAACTTTTATTCACAGAGGAGTGTGTGATGGAACCAACGTGTAACTGCCCCCCCTCCCGGGTCCGTCTGCGGGCGCCCCCTGGAGGACAGCGTCCATTCGGTAAAAAAAAAAACAGTTCAGGTAACGGGATCGATTTCTTCTGAGCTGCCTTTGGATGGGGGGGGGGGGGGAGAAAACAAACAAACATACATTGGCTTCCGTTATTGGTCCTGCACCGATGAGGGGCTGTTCCGGTTCCTGTTATCATCACGGCACGTTCACAAAGTTTCAACGTGGGGGGGGGGGGGAGGGTCTCGAGGACTGCAGGACGAGCAGAACTCGTTCCTCTTCCCCGGGACTCGATGCATAGGATTATACAGTTAGAGTACAGCATCTCAACAGGAGTTTACAAAGGTTTATACGTTCTAGGAAACCGGAAATAGAAATAATAACTGCACAGCAGTAAGAAAGGTCATTCGTCGAGTATAGATAGTCATTAATTACACACACCGCGGAAACAGCTTGGAAACACAGGGCGGGAAATAAAACAACCGTGAGAGCGATTTCGCGCTTTGCTCGATAATCTACGTCGAGTAACCCCCCTTTTCCCGATTTAAGAGCGATCCAGGAATGCCAGACTTTTCCAGGAATGTCAGACTTTTCCAGGGAAAACCCAACGCGTGGTCGGCGCCCCGCTGCCCTACGCGTGCATCCAGTCCTACGAAGCACGCGCCACGGACACCCAAAAGGAAACGACACACATCGGACCTGCAACCACGAACGGAACGGAAGTGAAATGTCTTCAACCGACATTGGCACGCGGACGGCTGCCGCGGGGCGTCTATTAGCGCGCGCCGTTTCTTTTCTTTTCTTTTTTTTCCTTTTTATCTTTTTTTTTTGACAGCACACTACTAAATATCACAAATCCAAACACACTGCTGCGTCTCTACTACTACCACCACCATCATCCTCATCATCATCCTCATCCTCACCTAGGTTGTTTCCGAGAGCATCATTTAGAGTTGACGCATGCGTCGTCCTATTCCGTAAGGCACATTTCCGGCTAAAGAAAGGCTCTGAAAGAAGCGTGTTGCGTCACTCTCGTCACGCGAGAGGAGTCAGCGGTGAACCGGCGGCGGCGGCGACAGGGGCGGAAGTCTGCAGTGGGCCCAGATCAGAGCCCCCCCCCCACCCCCCCAGGCCAAGCGCCGAGGCAAGGGTAGCTGAACATTCTGGGGTCTCCGGAGTAGCCCAGCCGGGGACGGGTGATGAAACGCAGGGGGGGGGGCGGGGGCGGTGCCGCCAGAGCATCTAAAACCGGACTGAGAAGCAAAGCGGGGTTAAACGGCGACGAAAGAAACCGCAGACCCCCCCCCCCTCGACCCCGGGCCCCGACCAGGAAACCTCTTGGATCTGATGAGTTGCGTACATGGTTGAACCCGACCTCTGTAAAATCATACAGCGAAAGCAATTATTATTACTCATTCAAAATTATTATTACTCATTCAAAATTATTATTACTCATTCAAAATTATTACTCATTCAAAATTATTATTACTCATTCAAAATTATTATTACTCATTCAAAGCGTACCGTGTTTAAGTACCGCGTGTTTAAATTATTCAAGTCGCCACGAGGAGCGGGGGGCGGGGCGTGAGTCTCCATGACTACTCAGAATAGCAAAAGGGTAATACTAAAATGGCGCTACAAAAGACGTCTGAGGGATACAAAGAGCAGAGCCGGTAAGCTGACAGTCCCCGTGTATTGCTGCACTGCTACGGTAGATGAACGCGTTCCGTCACTTAAACGCAACCGACACACGAAGTTGCCCCCTGACCACCTCCACCTCCACCACCTCCACGACCACGTGCGTGTGAGTCCCCTGGTGCACTGGATTTATTGCAGGGCTAATGACGAGCGGCCGCCTCTAGGACGCAACACAAACAAGCGCCTCTCGTGACGGTCCACGTAATTAGCAAGTGAACGTCTTTGGAAACAACTGAAACCTCCTTTAATTAAAACGTCCGAAACGTGGTTCTGTGCTTTCGTTGGGCAGGAAACGTGTCATAGCGTTGTACGGTAAAGGGGGGGGGGGGCGGCGCGCGCTGCGCTATCTCGCTTTCCACCGGCACAAACAGCGATCGAGCCCGAGGGGGGGAGGGGGGGGACGAGACGGAGACGAAACACAACTGGATTATTCGGGGGGAGGTATCCGCGCGCCGCCATTCGTCCGTAAGAGCCGCGCGTCCGCCACACCGGTCGGCGTCCCTGTCAGGGTCCTTTGGTCTCTGTCAGGAAGTTCGGGTGAGAGCACAGGGGCGCGTCAGCCGATAAGGTGGGGGGTGGGGGTGGCGGGGTCAAACGAGACCAGAAGGGCGGCGCCCCCTTCGACCACAAGCCTGACAGTAGGCGTCCCACATGTGCACACCTAAACACACACACACACACACGCGGGTAAACACATACACGGGATAGGTAGGTATGCGCACGCTCGCTCACACATTTTTGTATTTGACCCACCTCACGCACACACACACGCACGCACACACACGCGCACAGACACACGCACAGAGTACAGTACACGCACACAGGCTAATAGAAACACTATCCGCACCACACGGCGATCCATTTAAAAAGATACTTTTTCCTTATAAAGCTTTTCTCATAAAGACTGCACAATAAAAAAAATATATAATACAATTCTTATAACCCTCTCTGCACAGGAAGAAATTGAACATCTGATTATCTCTCGTGCCAGTGTGCTCCACACGGGGGGGGGTGGGGTGGGGTAGGGGGGTGGGGGTGGTCCTAGTTCTCCAGAGAAGGTCGGCCCCAAGTGCATTCTGGGGGGCGGAAAAGCAAATCCGGCGAAGCCTGAGCGAGCTCGTAGACCCCCCCCCCCCCACTCCACCCCCCCACCCCCCCAAGTTTTGGCAAGTGAGCTTTAAGGCGTACCCAGTGACAGACAGCACAGCCCCATCCTCCACCCCCCCCCACCCCCCGCGTGGCTCTCGGTCCCCCGTCGGTCCGCTTCACACGCCCTTCCCCTGCTGCAGGGTCGAGCTGGACGCTCAACATGGGGGGGGGGGTCCCCTTCTCCCCTACCTCCCCCTCTAACAAAACCAAATAGGCCCCCCCCCTCCCCCCGTGGACACTGGCGCTATACTACCACCCCCCAACCCCCTTCCCCTATCTCGTTCTCCCTCCTTCCCTCTCTTCGCCCGTCCGTCCGTCCGTCCGTCCGTCCGGCGACTCAGAGATCCGTCACTTTGTTCTCCAGGGCGGCCGCGATCTGCTGCAGCCGCACGGTCAGCTGCTTACTCTGGGCGGCGGGGTCGTCCTCGAGAGAAGCGATTATCTGGCGAGAGAGAGAGAGGGGGGGGGGGGAGGAGGGAGAGAGAAAAGGGGAGGGGGGGAGGCTGGTGTCATTCGACATGGATGGTCCCGTCATAAGCCGTTATTGTCGGCGAGCGGCGCTCGGCGACAATGACGGGCCTGTTTTGTTTATCTAACTTGCTCATTAGCCTTCGCTTATCCGCTTCCCTCACGACCTCGAGTGGCGACGCACGAGGTGCCGCCAAAACCCAGAAGAAGAAAAAATAAAAATCAATTCCCGCAGCAATTTTCCAATTCACGCAGCACAGAGGCGCTTTCAATTAAAACCCCACACGGCCCCTCTTCTGAGTCCTGCCGAGAGCGGAGCGAGAGAGAGCGAGAGGGGGGGAGGGAGGGAGGAGAAATAAAAGATATAAACAATGATATGGCGGGCAGTGGTGCATTGTGGGAAATAACGCTCCCTAAAGACCCTTCCTTACCCCGTCGTAGTACTTGCTGGCGTACTGGTAGAGCTGATGGAGGGCCACTTGTGTGTTGAGCTTGTCCGTGTGAGACTGGAAGGAAACAAAAGTGATGAAGACGTCAGGCGGGGGTTCTTCAGCTACACCTGAAACAACCGTGCTAGTGACGAAGGCAAACGAGCTGTTGGAACTTGGTTTACTGCGTGCACGGGGGGGGGGGGCAGTGAATACTGCGTGCATTGGGTGGGGGGTGTATCAGCGACAGGGGAAATACACAGTATGTACACAACTTTACTACCTTTAGAAGTATTAAAGGATGGCGTCACTCTTTACCATCTGCCGGGGGCAGCAGTGTGCAATACTTACCCGCGACACCTCAGCCAGATGAGTGTTCATGTCCTGGTCGCTGACAGATACCATCTGCCTGATGCCCTTGTAGTAGCTACACACACACACACACAGACACACAGACACACACACACACACACACACACAGACACACACACAGATTAGATGGCTATCACCCAGAAAGTGATATTGACAAGCCTCGCCTGTTGTGTCAGCATTTTAAGCAGGAAACAGAAAACAGGAAACCCGATAGGTCAGGCCGAGGGCGGTGCAGTACGGGCAGGACTTACTCGTCCACCATCTTCTTGTAGGTGGAGATCTCCTTTGCATAGAGTAGTTTGTTACTTGGCGAGTCCTGCGGACGAGACCAAATCACCCAAGAAGCACACATTACATGAGAATGTGGACGTTTCACAGACAATGACCTTGTCCCCCCCCCACTCCCCCGCCCCCATTTCTCTCCCCAGTTGTGCTTGGCCAATTACCCCGCTCTCCCGAGCCGTCCCGGTCGCTGCTCCGCCCCCCCTCTGCCGATCCGGGGAGGGCTGCAGCCTACCACAGTCTCCAGCCGCTTCTTTTCACCCGGCAGTGAGGAGTTTCGCCAGGGGGGCGTAGCGCGTGGGAGGATCACGCCATTGCCCCCAGTTCCCCCTCCCGACTGACCAGAGGAGGCGCTAGTGAAGGGACCAGGACACATACCCACATCCGGCTTCCCACCCGCAGACACGGCCAATTGTGTCTGTAGGGATTCGCACCGGCGGTCCCCATGTTGGTAGGCATTGGATAGACCGCCACGCCACCCGGACGCCCTGAATTCCCCCATTCGGTCATTCACTCCGTCTCCATTTTTAATTCTGCTTTAAAGGCTTTTGCAACACGGTGCAACAAGAGTGCTACACAATAAATTAGCAGTACAGTTGTTTTTGCGGGCGTGTGGGTGGCGTGGCGGTCTATTCTGTTGCCTACCAACACGGGGATCGCCGGTTCGAATCCCCGTGTTACCCCCGGCTTGGTAGGGCGTCCCTACAGACACAATTGGCCTTGTCTGCGGGTGGGAAGCCGGATGTGAGTATGTGTCCTGATCGCTGCACTAGCGCCTCCTCTGGTCAGTCGGGGCGGCTGTTCAGGGGGGAGGGGGAACTAGGGGGAATAGCGTGATCCTCCCACGCGCTACGTCCCCCTGGTGAAACTCCTCACTGTCAGGTGAAAAGAAGCGGCTGGTGACTCCACATGTATGGGAGGAGGCATGTGGTAGTCTGCAGCCCTCCCCGGATCGGCAGAGGGGGGGGGGGTGGAGCAGCGACCGGGACGGCTCAGAAGAGTGGGGTAATTGGTCATGTACAATTGGGGGGGGAAATCCAACCCCCCGCCCCAAACCCCGCCCCAAATGTTTTCGTCATAGCATCACTATCACGTGATCATTGTAATCATTATTAATAACCATCATTATTAGTGTTGCTACTTCCTTCTCTACTCCCCACCAGTCGCCCCTCGCTTTCCGTCCACTCACCCGGCTGAGTTTGTGCTCGCTCTTGGTGCAGGCGTCCATGAAGGTCTGGGCGATGACGGAGAGCGAGGCGTCCACCACCTCCGTCACGTGCACGTCGAAGATGAAGTGCGGGTTCTTGAGGATGTTCACCCAGAACCGCAGAGGAAGGCTGGGGACGGGACGGGAGGAAGAGAGAGACGTTAGCATCGCCACTGCTGCTAGCGCTGCCACAGGAAACCAAGAGCATGCCCCGCCCCCCCGTCCCGCCCCGGAGTGAGAAACGTGGCTCCATAACACCGTACCACACCGGCGAGCGGTTAAACGAGGTGGCGTGTAGCGTGTGTGGGAGTCTCCGTTGCCCAGGGTGAGAAACGCGAGCGCAGAAGAAGAAGACGACATCAAACGCTGCAGACGAGCGCTCCGTTTATGTCGGCTAATTTACATCGGCTCCGCCCCCCGGCGGCTCCGTTGCCGTCTCACATCTCGCTGACCTCATCTGCGACAAGAGATACAAACTCGTGTAAAAGAAGTACGGCGGCGGCGGCGCCCGGCTAATCCCTCTGTGTGTATCGCAAGGTAGGCGGCGAGAGAAGGGGTGGTGGGTGGTTCGCTAAACGAGCCTTGTCAAAGGTTCCTGTCCTTATTAGAAAGACCCGAGCAGGAGCCCAAACTTTCCCCTCTCCGGTTATACGTCATCGGCGCTCGGGTGTTTTGGCTAATTTCCATTCAGAACACACAAACACCGGCGCCACACAATTCCCGTCGACACCGAGGCAGCCCGTGAATCCTAATGGGGTCCTACATAAGTTCCGGGAGAAGAAGAAGAAGAACCCCCCCCCTCCTCCTCCTCCTCCTCTCCCTCACCGCTTTGAACGTGTAATACCGTATAAGCTCCACCCGGCTTGCCGGGATCCCGGGGGACGGTTACACAACACGAGCGTAAAACAAAAAAACAAAACAACCTGCGTTGTTGTAACAATCACACAATTAAATTAGCAGGGGAGATCGTTACCATGGCTGCTTGGTGTTCACGCTGATACGCGCATTCATATTTACGAGTAATTAAACCGCTCGCCCGCGTGCGCGCGCGCGGCGCTCCCCAGAGGGCCATGCGTCAATCACCGCCATCTGCATGCAACGCGTCCTCTCGCATTCTCGAGCCTCAGCCGACGTGACGCTCATTTTATGGACTTAAAATGTCACCCGGGAGCGCGGGGACTGCGAATGTAAAGTACGTGAGCTGAAACGGCGGCACGCGTTTCCAGGACAACACGTTTGACTTCTTCCAAGAGCTTATGGCGGCGAGCGGGCTTCCTGCCCCCGCCAGCTCCAAACCCAAGTCCCCCCTCGGGGATGAAGCGAGTATTCTGATTCTGATTCTGATTCCGCAGCGCAACTCAAGGCCGCAGTGCTTATGTGTGTGTTTGCTCAGCCCAATTTCCAGGCACCATGAAGGTCCCTGCAACGAGGGCCAAGGAAACGAATTGCGGACCGAGCCTGTTCTCAGCAAACTGGTGGTAAATATATATATATACTAGAAGAACCCCGCTACAATGTAGCGGTTTGGTTATCCACCCGTCTAACTCTCCCTCCTCTTCATCCTGCCAGCTAACCGCCTTCCCCCTGCCCCTAACCCCCTCCCCCCACTCCAACTCCCTCCCCCCAAATGCTCAGAATCATCTGAAATGCCGAGAAAAGTGGTTTTTAGCCATTTTTAGAAAATGCATATTTTGCATAATTATGCATAATTATTATAATTATTTTTTAATTTTCTGCTATTTTTCCGGTCCTCTCCGGAACAATACTTACCACCTCCCAAAAAAAAAATCAGGATCATAAGTGCATTTTTGCAAAAATGCATTTCGGAGCAGGTTTGAGTATTTATGTCAATAACTCTTGGTGCAACAATATAGTAAAGATCGTCGAAAGGCATTGCTGTGCTGATCTCGAGCTGCTTATGATTCAGTGCAGGCCTTTTTACCTGCCCAGGGAGCTAACGGCCATTACCATCACCGCTGTATGCATCCCCCCCCACATGCTAATGCTGAGGAAGCACTTAAGCAGCTACAGTGTGCCATCAGCAGACAACAGACCAAACACCCGGACAATGCCTTTATCATAGGTGGTGACTTTAATCAGGCTAACCTCAGGGCTGTATTGCCCAAATTCCATCACACCCTGGATCATCTCTATACAAACGTTAAGGACTCATACAAAGCTACTCCCTGCCCCCACCTGGGGCATTCTGACCACCTCTGCCTGTTCCTGGTCCCAGCCTACAAACCCCTAATAAAACGGGTCAAGCCAGCAGTAAAGACAATCACTGTCCGGCCAGAAGGAACGGTCTTTGAACTCAAGGACTGTTTTGAAAACACAGACTGGAGTATTTTTTCACATTCAGCTACCCATGGCTCCCATATAGACATTAATGAACAGACATCTGCCATACTAGCCTACATTAACTTTTGCGCTGAGAGTGTCACATAAAAAAAAATCAATCTGCGCCTTTCCAAACCAGAAACCCTGGATGACCAGTGAGGTCCGGCAGCTGCTGAAAGTCCAGGATGCAGCGTTCAAGTCAGGTAACTGTGAGGCCTACAGCGCAGCCAGATCCAACCTCAAAAAGGGCATCAGAACAGCCAAACATAAATATTCCCTACGAATAGAGGACCACTTTCACAATAACTCCGATCCCCGGCGAATGTGGCAAGGCATTCAGTCTATCACAGACTACAAAAGCCCCAATAGCGGTCCCACTGTCCATGATGCCTCCCTGCCAGACAAGCTAAATCATTTCTATGCCCGCTTCGACAAGGACAATACTGACTCAGCCACAAAAATTCCCAGCCACCCAGAAAACCAGGTGCTCACTCTATCAATCGCAGAGGTCAGAGAATCACTGCGCAAAGTGAACACACGGAAAGCTGCCAGACTGGACGGCATACCAGGTCGGGTCCTCCGGGAATGTGCCGACCAGCTAGCTGAGGTCTTCACAACTATATTTAACTTCTGACTGTCCCAATCCATAGTCCTGACATGCTTTAAGACCACCTCTATCATTCTTGTCCCCAAGAAACCAACACCCACATGTCTGAATGACTACCGACCCATAGCACTCACCCCCATTGCCATGAAGTGCTTTGAGAGACTGGTACTAACCACCAAACTCCTCTCCCTTGGCCTCGACCCCTCCCTCTTTAACTGGAGCCTGGACTTTCTGACCAACAGACCTCAGTCTGTTAGGTTAGGTGACCACACCTCCTCCACACTGACCCTCAGCACGGTGCCCCTCAAGGCTGTGTTCTGAGCCCCCTCCTTTTCTCCCTCTTTACCCACAACTGCCTGCCAGCTCACCCTTCAAATGTTATAGTTAAGTTTGCAGATGACACCACAGTCATTGACCGTACCACCAACAATGATGAGACGGCCTACAGGGACGAGATTCAGCACCTCACATCATGGTGTACTACCAACAATCTTGTACTCAATGTGCAGAAGACAAAGGAGCTGATTGTGAACTTCAGGGGGTCTAGAAGCTGCAGCAACTCCCCCATACACATCAATGGGGTGGAAGTGGAGCATGTTTCCAGCTTTAAATTCCTTGGAGTCCACATCAGCGAGGAACTTTCCTGGACAATAAACACCCAGGCCCTTGTGAAAAAGGCCCAACAACGCCTGCGTTTCCTGAGGAGGCTGAGGAGCGCCCGTCTATCCCCCAAAATTCTCACCAACTTCTACCACTGCACTATAGAGAGCATCCTGACCAGCTGCATCTCAGTGTGGTACGGCAACTGCACCTCAGTAGACCAGAAAGCTCTGCAGCGGGTCGTCAAGGCGGCCCAGCATATCACCGGTACCCAGCTCCCAGCCATAAAACACATTTATCACAAACGCTGCCTTCGAAGGGGTCTGAGCATCAGCAGAGATCCCACCCACCCCAACCATGGAATGTTCTCCCCCCTGTGCTCTGGGAGGCGCTACAGGAGCCTCAGAGCCCGCACTACCAGGCTCAAAAACAGCTTCTTCCCACAAGCTGGTGCCCACCTGAACCTGGCTACCCACTGAATGACTGTAGATATTTTTAAATATTTTGTACTCCAGCTCTCTTTTAACTTATTTTTAGCTTCTGGTCTTCATGTGTGTATATCTTATACTATGTTTGCTGTGTTTGTCTGTGTCTGTCTTGCACTGTTTGGTGAAGCCACAGCCCTCATTTCATTTTTAACATGTGCCTGCACATTGTTTTTAATGACAATAAACTGAATTGAATTGAATTGAACTGAATTGAATATAGGCCTTGTTATGTTTGTTAGATTAGCAATATGTGTTTTCCGTTTTGTTTTTCAGGTAATATTTTCACTTTTTCAATTTTGCTATTCAAGTTTGACCATGTCTCTCTGAAGTTTAAATTGTTTAAAAATAGTATTATAGTTGTTAAAATGTTAATTTTGGTGTCAGCCGTTTCCTAACAGACATACTAACATATGTAATGCATTAAAATCTCAACTGGGTATTTATCTAGAGTTTAAAAACCGGCGGTCAAAATGACCGCCCATGGTCGTTTTAGGTGGGAGTGAAATCCCGGTCGTTTAAACCAGATATAAATGAGAGAGCTTGTGCATGATGGTTCTGGCTGACTTTTACAGACCAGAACGCAGGACAGGCGTTCGTCTCCCCAAAGACTCAACCCTCATTCATTCATTCATCCATTCATACTTCACGCTGGCTTAATCCAGTTCAGGGTTGGGGGCGCTATCCCAGCAGGCACTCAGGGGAGAGCATCTCAGGGCCAAAGCAAACAACACCTCACACTCCCGTTCATACATGAAGTCAAATCAAGCTTATCTGTACAGCAGTCTATAGTTTATACGCACAGTGTCAGAGGGCTTTACGTTCACACGATGAACAATACGGTAGATGGCAGCAGACAGCACCCTCTGTCCTTAGACCTAAGACCCACACCTCCGGGAAATTTAGTTTCTCCAAATATTCATCCATATGGATCCAGAGGAAAACCAATACCTTCACATAATATATACAACAACTTTTAATGAAGAGAGAGAGAGAGAGAGAGTGTGTGTGTGCTCTCAGAATGCACATATACAGATAAATAAGTCAACACATCGATCTTCTGTGTTACACAACTTACTCTCAGCTTTATTAGCACTTTTGACAGCACTTGTTATATTAGTTTGCATTAACTTGGGTTTATTTTACATTTTCATGAAGATAATTTGGTTTTCTTGGAGTGAACAGTTCCTGGGGGTTGCTGCTGGAGTTGTCTGGCTGCATCAGACCTGTTTAAATGGTGCTGATTGCCAACTGGACTGCACCATGTTCCTCCTGCATGGGGGGGGGGCAGCATTTACTACTTTGACCCCCCCCTTTTCTCCCCAACTGTACCCAGCCAATTACCCCACTTTTCCGAGCCGTTCCAGTCATTGCTCCGCCCCCTCTGCCGAGCCGGGGAGGGCTGCAGACTACCACATGCCTCCTCCAATACATGCGGAGTCGCCAGCCGCTTCTTTTCACCTGAGAGTAAGGAGTTTCAACAGGGGGATTTAGCACGTGGGAGGATCACACTATTCCCTCCAGTCCCCCCGAACAGGCGCCCTGAATGACCAGAGGAGGCGCTAGTGCAGCGACCAGGACACATCCACATCCGGCTTCCCACCTGCAATTGTGTCTGTAGGGATGCCTGACCAAACTGGAGGTAACACGGGGATTCGAACCGGTGAGCCCCATGTTGATAGGCAACGGAATAGACCGCTACGCTACCCGGACGCCCACTAGTTTGTTATTATTTCTGTGACAACTGAGTTTTTAATGATGTTGTTTTGTTATTTCTCCTTAGTCAATATTGGGTAGTGCGATACTGACACATTTTGTCGTTATTGTAGTTGTTTAAGTGGTTGCGACTTCGTGTCAACCCCCCTGTGTGTCTGAATGGGCCGATCAGCCACTTTAGATGTTCCCCGTGTCTCAGTTTGAGCTGTTCAGTTCTCTTCTGCTAGTGCTTTAGTTTACTTGTGTTGTTTTGACCTCTTTCATGGGCCCAGAAGTATTGTCAGAAGTGCTCTTGTTACTTCGTTTGCTTTTCGTAGATTAAAAAAATTATTATTTTTTTATTTTAAAAAACCACCTGTATCTCTCTGGTCTACCAGCTCGGTCCATGACAGCGTGTGCACATCTGCTCTACCTGTTAGTTTTCCAGATGTGGATGGTCTCCTCGTCCACATTGTCGTGCTTCAGCGCCTGCTCGTCCAGGAAGTCGAAAAAGTACTTGACCGCCGGCGGCACCACCGCCCCCGAGCAAAGCACGCTGCGGAAGAAGTCATCCACGAACTGCTGCAATGTTCCCTGAAGAGGGTCAAAAAACACATACAAACACACACAATATGAGCCGGGGTAGGGAGGCAGACCAACGCTTAAAATACGTCCCCAGACACCAGCGTTTAGCCTCCATGTGAAGGTACTTCGATTAATTTCATCGAAGGGTTGTTCTCATGGTATTTTAGCCGTCAGACCTGAACTGCGACCCTTTATTATACTCTGACTTGACCAGCATTGATTGAACATCTCCATTTGGCATTTCAACACCATTCAAACCTGCAGCCAACCAATCAAAAAATACCTTTTTTTACTCTTTCAATGGTGGCGACTGAAAAATAAATTGCTGCATTTGTCACAGGCAGAGAAACAGTTTTCAGCAACTTTTAGGTTGAAAAATACATTTAAACATATAAAGTCTAGATCATACACACACACACACATATATATATATATACTTAGCACAAATAGTAAGGAAATATGTGTTTGGCAGGTTATTTCTTTGTTGTAACAATGCTTCTTGGCAATAAATCTTACACCGTTGGAAAGCCTGTTTATTTCCCTTTTAAATGGTACCACATATGTAAGGAACATGCATTTGTGGGATGAGTAGCAGAGCTGGGTATGTGGGTTGCGCCCATGAAAAATTTGCCAAATCTACTCTGCCAATGCCAAACAGCTTATTTTGCTGTTGCTATTGACTCTTGTTTTGAGCTTCTCGTACCCCAGGTGCTGACAATCAGCTGCCTGATATAAGATTTATTGCCAAGAAGCATTGTTACAACAAAGAAATAATCCGCCAAACCCAAATTTCCTTACTTTTTGTTCTAAGTTTATATATATATTTACCTTGACGGACAGAAGTCGTGTCAGATAGATCTCTGTGATGGCTTTGGTCGTGGACTTGTCCTTCATGCTCCCCCTCTTCGACTTGACCTCGTCCAGCTCGTCCGCCGGCCTCACCAAATGGAAAACCTTGTCATCTTCCAACAGGGCGTTCCCTGGAGGGCGAGACAAGTTTCCTTTGATGACTTCTCGCTGTTTTTCTAATGTATTCCTGCATGCTCTCGGAGACAAACCACATGACACACCGCCGGGCTACAAACGGCAGGGTGTTCGCAGACACAAATGTGAGCACAGAGGGAGTAGTCTTGTGGAGACGCTCAAAACGACCGACTATTTTTAAGAGCACACAGAGCGGCGCAGCGGATGAAAGCGCGTCTTGTTGTGAGCACAAAAAAAAAACAAGCGTATATCCATAAAACAAGGCGTATTAGCATGTTGAATGAGCTCAGGGATGTTGATGACGACTCTGGGGGAAGACGACTAGGAGAGGCATTAAACTCCTAAGTTCACATCACATCTGGTATGCTAATTCTCCCTCAGCTGAAACAATGAAACACAGTACAGTATGTGAGCGTGAGACAGGAAAATGGTGTGGTTCGTGTGATAGACAGACAGACAGACAGATAGATAGATATACAGACAGACACATAGCTACACAGACAGGCAGAGAGACAGACAGAGAGAGAGATAGATCAATAGACAGACAGACAGACAGACAGACAGATAGATAGATAGATAGATAGATAGATAGATAGATAGATAGATAGATAGATAGATAGATAGATAGATAGATAGATAGATAGATACACACAGGCAGACAGAGAGATAGATAGAGATAAATCGATATATAGACAGACAGACAGGCAGGCAGCTAGATAGATAGATAGACAGACATAGCTAGATACACACACAGACAGACAGGGAGCTACACAGACAGACAGGCAGACAGACAGACAGATAGATAGATAGACATAGATACAAAGCTAGATAGACAGACAGACACATAGATACACAGACAGACTGCTAGACAGACAGACAGACAGACAGACAGACAGACTGCTAGACAGACACATACAGTCAGACTCATAGATACACAGACAGACAGCAAGAATGATAGAGACACACAGGGACACAGTTTAGGCAGATAGATACGTATAGATAGACAGACAGACAGACAGACAGACAGACAGACATAGATACAAAGCTAGATAAACACACAGACAGCTAGACAGAGAGACAGATGGATAGATAGATAGATAGACAGACAGACACATACAGGCAGACTGACAGATAGATACACAGACAGACAGCAAGACTGATAGAGACACAGTCAGACAGGTAGATATAGATAGACAGACAGACAGACAGACTTACTCTCCTCGTGGTTCTCTTGGTTCTGGTCGTAGTTCTGTTGTGTGTGGAGAACCCTGGACAGGACCAGCGTGGCATTGTCTCGCACCTGAAACACACAGCCCACACGTAGGGATGATAACCACACATATCCTCATAATTACCAAGCCAACAACAGCACATCATTCATTTTACTGAGCTACGTTCTGGCCTTGTGGACAAGAGGACTCAAGTCCAGACCACCTTCAGCCAGGCAAGTCAGGGACGAGTCCAACACTTCAAGGTGGTGAGTCCAACTCAACACCAATGGGGCCAAAACTTGTGTGAAGACAGACACCAGGAAAGTGCAAGTCCACTTAAACACCAGGACTCTAACTGTAGTGGTCTACCCCTGTAGTGAACGTCAGAATTTCACCACCCTGCAATATTGAAGTTTTTTTTAATCCTCCGCCGAGGAAAGTTTCAGATTCAAATTTTCCAATGTTCCAGAGACATGAATTATTAACAATAAAATAATACGAGACAAGATTAGATTGCACTTTACTGCCCTCCTCAGGAAAGTTTAAATATTCATTTCATAAATTAAAAAAAGGAAATTAAAATCCTGAACGGGAGCGGTTTTGAAAAATGATCACAAGTCCGCACTGTCCGGGGCCGAGGCGAAGCTTAGTCATCGAGCTGTGAAGTCTGAGACGAGACCTTCAAAATGTGGACTCAGGACCGAGTCCACAGTCGAGTACTGCAACCTTACTGTGTTCGTGTACCGTGCTGCATCTGACACATCACAGATGAGACTATAAAATGAATAGTAGTATATTTGGTGAACAGAGGAGTAGTTTCTGACTCTATGATAGGTTAACACTACCCTTAAACACACTGAACTGTTTATATTGTACGTGTCCTTGGCTCAAGCAGCTCTGTTCTCAGACTTACGCCATTCAAGTCTTCTTTCTTCTCCCTCTATTTCTTAACCTGCTAACGTGCTCTGTAAGCTGAGGCTGGCGATAAGAAGCTACACACAGGAGAATGTGGGAAACGGACGCACTTTCAGGCACCATTTTTCACCTTGACTTTATCAACACGTGTACGGACGCACAAGTGCTTACGCCCGCACCACACACCTCCACTTCATTGGCCGCCGTCACTGAGGTCAGCCTCTTTTCGCCAGACGCCCCGCGACTAATTCATAATCGATGCCATCGAGCGGGACAGCTGTATTGGCTCTGTATCGGGGAATTTACCGGCCATTTTCTTTTGGCTTTCAACTCATTATTGAGCACCACAAATACTGTGATTAGCACTACCCTGACATGGGCCGATAAGTCCACGGCGGCCGGGCTCGGCTCCAACAACAGCCGGAGGAGATCAGGAGGGAGAAGGTGAAGTGGATTTAAGTGGCTGGAATGGGAGGTGAGTAGTGGATATATGTGAAGGCAACCATTGACCCAAGGATCAATACAGTGTCGGGCAGATAAGTGGTGCGAGGAGGGGACAAACCAGACTCGGACTCTATTATCTATGGTGAAATGGCAGGCAAGATGGCAGAACCTGTCATCTTCTTGTATTTTAATTATATCAATTCATGACCACACATCAAATACCCAGAAATTAATATCCTGATATATAATAACATATGAGGGTATACCTGTATGTACCCTGCCTGCACTGACATCTCATCTCGCCATGATTGACAGGAACACGTGTGTTCACGTTCGATAATACACGCATACAGTTTCCATCCATCCATCCATCATCCGAACCGCTTATCCTGCTCTCAGGGTCGCGGGGATGCTGGAGCCTATCCCAGCAGTCATTGGGCGGCAGGCGGGGAGCCACCCCGGACAGGCCGCCAGGCCATCACAGGGCCGACACATACACACACCTAGGGACAATGTCTTTGTTTGTTTATATTTGCGAGGACCCTCACACTCTAGCTCAGAGGTCGGCATCCTTTTGGCTGTCCCGTGCCACTTAAAAGAATTACAAACCTAACCGGCAGTTCATTTTCACAGTGAGCATTTATCTGTTTATTTACTCTTGCTGTTTGTCTCCTCTTCTAGCTTCTGCATGCCAAAAGATGTGTGCTCTACACACACACACACACACACTTTATTATTGTGCAAATGTATGAAAATTACTAGGGCACAAAAGAAAATTAATTCAATCCGACTGATTTAGTGTGACCCCTGTTTGTCGCAATATCTGGTAACCACTGCCAGACGTAGAACATGGTTTACATCCACACTCTCATCAAGAGCTGCGCTGAACAGCGACGCATCCTTCAGTGCAGGAGTTTGCTGGTGTCTTACATTTTCAGCCATGTCTGTACTGCGTCTCTCCACAGCTCTCACAGAAACGGTCGTTTCTTTGATGATGGTGTCTTTGTTTGGTAACCCATCAAATATGACCTGCGAACTGCCGAGGAAAGCCTCCTTAAATTCTCTCCATCAGAGAATGGCTTCCCCCCGTGTTAAGCAACGCACTGTACGACTTCATAGCTGCCCTTGTGTGGCTTGCTTTTGGGCGGCACATCGGGTTGTGAACATGCCGCTTTTTCGGCATCATCAGCTATGGTGTTGGCCGCCGAAAAACACGCTCAACAAGTTGTTAGGCATATTTTGGGTTTGGGGTAAAAATAGACAGTGTTGCCTTCTGTCCGCAGTACAGGAGACCAGATGCTAGAGTTCCCAGCATGCCTCCTGTTGTCCTGAAGCTACCGTTGGCCAGACGGTTTGGCTCGTCCGCCAGCTACAGGTACTACACTGCTACTGCCCAGTGTAGAGCAGGTCTATTTAAAGGCGACCTTCAACCGCCTTGTCACAGCGCCGTTATGGAGCCTTTGCAGCTTTTTATAGGTCCACCAGTGCCATCCAATGGCCCGCTGCGCCCTGGTAGCAACATCTGCTGTTGGTCCACGACAGCTTATTTGTCAGGTAAGCCTGCTTATTTCGCAGCTGTCCTCCATATTTGAGGGAGCGGTCCACAATCCGCCACCTGTGGACGCGCTCCATAGCAGTACAGCTCTGCCTCGTTCGTTTGTCCAAGACGGCTGAAAGAGGCAAATATTAGACAGCCTACTTTTTTTTTTTGCGCTTCTGCCATCAGTAATTGTGCAACGTTTTTAAGATTTTCTATTTAAACCTCAAAAGAGATTCTTACAAAAAACAATACGATACAAAGCAGAAAATGTATAATTTAACATTTCTCCTTGTTCCAATAACAAAGACAACTGCAAAATGACAGACAGAATGACAGATGAAAGCTAATGTTGTTTCCTCGGTGACATCATCAAAAGCCGAGGGCTATTGTTCACTTTCGTTCAGAACCATTTGACGGCACGGACAGGAAAAATGGCCAACATGCGGCACAACTGAGTGGCAGCAGCTGAAAAGACTCCTCTGCCGAGTTGTTTACAGTCTCATCCCTGGCAGACGGAAAGGTTACGGGCCTTGATACAGAGGTTTTTCAGCAGTTCTTGGGAGTTTGCCTCGAATCCCTGAAGCCTTGCTGACTTCTTAAGGACCTCATCCTGCAGCCGTCGCAAGGAATCAGCGTTACCTGCAAGAGCCTTCATCATGTCTCCAGTGTCTTGGGCTAGAGAGCCTGCCTCCTCTTGGAGCCTCTTGAGGGACGCTCCCCGGCTGAACCCTCTCCATCACCACATCCACTGTTGGCATTTCCAGCTTACAGACGGTTCAACTGCTTCTCTACCACAGCCAACAGATCTTTAGCTGCGACGTCTGCTTCCTCTTTGGCTCTTGCCGAGTCTTCATCGGCATCTTGGGCAAACTGGCCCCCGGTGAGCAACAGGTCTTTGATGTGAGCCAGCTGGGGCTGAGCTATGCTACGTTGTCACTACCGCTCTAATGCTTCACTCGCGGGCAGATCAGAGGGGGGGGGGCATGATAGACCACGTAACCTGTGTGCGCTCTCTTGCTGTCAAACACTATGGTGTATTTTGAGACTAAGTATTTCAGTATTATCTTAAATTGAATGGTTCACTTAGTTTACCATTAGGCTAAATTGTGTATTCAATTTTTTAATCAAAAAAGTACGTCAAAAATATGTTTCATTGAATTGCTCTGCGTGCCCGTGTTAATGGCCCCGCGTGCCACCGTGAGCACACGTGTCATAGGTTGCCAACCCCTGCCCTAGCCTTAACCATCAGAACTACATGCATGACCTTAACCTAATCTTACATCTAACACTAAACCCAAATCCTAACTCTGACATAGACCCTTGAAGAAATGAGGATCGGCCAAAATTGACCTCACCCTTACCATCAAAATCTCAAATATGGCTGAATAAGAACACATACACACACACTTCAGTACCTCTCTGCTACTTCCTCATCGCCTTATCGTTTTCATGTCTCTACTTTTCCTTGATATCTGGATGTTTATGCACCAGGAAGAGGAATGATGTCACTGCTTACGTTGTAATGGGCCAAGGTGTTGATGCGCTTCCACCGGCCCTCCTTCTGGGAGGTCAGGTCCAGGTCGGACAGGATCTGCCCCATGGAACCGGGGCGCCACTCTGTGTTGGAACAGTAAGTCACGAGTTGAAAAAAAAGAAGTTGTTTTTTTTTTTTGCTTGTAATTTCATTTACAGGTTTGTTTGGTTGTACCCCCTCTTGTCACGTGTGAACGATACCAGGGTAACATATGGCGTGTGATCTGAACCTCGCAACAAACGGACAATAGGGGTTTTGTTGTCCATCTGTCCAGCCTATAATCCACCATGCAGAGCGAGGACGTGTCCCCAGTTTCAAACGGCAGAGCTCGGTTTCGACAGAGGCGTTGGGGGGGGGGGTGGCAGAACAGCTCCCTCCGAATAACACCGAGTGGTGGGGACTGTGTTCATTTGGCAGGAGCGGCACTATTACCGCAAAGCCCGCCATGATACTGGAATTTGGAAAAGGACATAATTTTGCAGACCCGAGCTCCATCTGCTCCATAATTTTCATTTAACATGCAAGGGGCGTTATCTGTTTGATTCCCCATGAAAGGACAAGGATATCTCCTTATCTAAAATGCATAAAAATGGAAGAACCCCCCCACCCCGATATCTACAGCATGCGTAGAAATATAAACCGCCTTTGATGCTGAAAAACCTCCATAGGGCTTTAACTTCTCAAGCTCGAAGTCCTCAAGGTTTATGAATACAGTCGCCAGCGTACAGTTGGGCGACAACGGCGCTGCCCGTGTCGCCGACGCCGAGTCACTTCTCCGCCTCGTAAACCCGAACAAAGCGAGACATGATGTATCAATAAAGATTAAATAAGTAATCAATGGTTTTTTTTTTTCATCAACTCACTTAAAAATGATTTTCAACTGGATGAAAAATGAATTTCTTTCAGCGGGTGAGATATCCCGCTTGACGTCCCGCTCCCTCCCGGGATCCGTTACATTATTTAGCGGCAGGAAGTACATTTCCTGGAGAAATCGTGCGGGGAAGCTGAGGAGCGCCGGCAAAGGCGGTTAGACTGACTTAAAACCGGTATTACGAAATTGGGTTTGACATCTTCAGCTCGCTCCGCTCGAGAGTTCAAACATTCACACGAAGAAGTCTGACTATCTCAAAAAGCATCGAGTTGGAATAAACATGCCTCGTCGGAGTACGCAGGACTACACATCCACGATAGTGCCCAAAACTAGTCCAATTTCCTGTCTGTACTTCCTGTTTTCTTACCCCCCCCCCCCATTTTCTCCCCAATTGTACCGATTACCCCACTCTTCCGAGCCGGCCCCGGGCGCTGCTCCACCCCCTCTGCCGAGCCGGGGAGGGCTGCAGACTACCACATGACTCCTCCCATACGTGGAGTCACCAGCCGCTTCTTTTCACCTGACAGTGAGGAGTTTCGCCAGGGGGGGGGGCGTAGCGTGTGGGAGGATCACGCTATTCCCCTCCTCCAGCATCCCCTCCCCCCTGATGAGGCGCTCCGACCGACCAGAGGAGGCGCTAGTGCAGCGACCAGGACACATACCCACATCCGGCTCCCCATCGGCAGACACGGTCTGGAGGGACGCCCCACCAACCCGGAGGTGACGCGGGGATTCGAACCGGCGGGCCCCGTGTCGGCAGGCAACGGAATAGACCGCCACGCCACCCGGACGCCCGTACTTCCTGTTTTCCGGTGAGAAGAGGAGCACTTACCCAGTGTGACGCTGTCGACTTTGGGCCGGAGCGAGTAGGGGAGGTTTCGGTACACCTGCTCTATGATCTTCTCCTTCACCTGGGAGATGGTGTCACAGTTGAGCACCTTGACCGGGGTTACATCCGGGCCCTCGCCTTGAACCAGCACCTGTAAGGTCTGAGCGCACACACACACACACACACAGACACACACACACAGAGGGAGAGAGCATGTTCAGAACTTGTACACATGACCAGACAAGGCAGACACACGAGCACGCAAACAAACAGATGCTCACACGAGGCCGGAACGCCCACGCACAAACACACACTCGCCAAATCCCTCTGTGGCCACGTTGTCATGGAGACCAGGCTAAGTAGGTTCACACACACAAAAATAAACACACACACACACACACACACACGCGCGTGGTGGCGACATCCGACAGGGCTCTGTCACCTTGGCTGCTAATGACCCGGGATGCGGCGGGAGGGCACGCCTCGAATCTCACACGCCACCACGCATCACGCCGTCGGGCGCGCCGCCGATCCGTCCACGGACGAACACAATGAGGGAATAAAAATAAAAAGTGGAGGCTATCAGACCTCGGCGGCTGCACGGCGGCGGCGGCGGCGGGGTGTGTGTGTGGGGGGGGGTGTGTGGGGGTTCGCCCGCGAAGCATCGTCTCCTCTTTAAAGTCAATCACAGGCGGCCATCCATCACAGCGGGCTACGCGCAATTCAGCCTAATTCGATAACTGTCCCCGGCGACGCGGTTACCCGCGGGTCTTTCTATCCGGGCCGACTGTAACGGGGAACAGCTGGCTGCTGCGTCGGCGTCCGTTACCGGGACATTATGTAGGAGGAGAAACGCAGGATTATTCGACCAAGGGACAACAATGAGGAGAGCCAGCGCCCGCTCGGACAGGGCGGACGGGCGGCTTGGGGAGGTCGGCAGCCGTCGGCGGCCGCCGCGCTGCAGGAGCCGCGCCCCGGCGCTACGCGGCAGCGTGTCGGCTTGTGTGGTTTTCCTAAGCGAGAACGCTGACACCGAGAATGGATGTCACACGAAAGTGGGCAATCGCCTGGGGGGGGGTGGGGGTGGAGGGGGGGGGGTGGCGGTGGTTACCAAGGCAACTGCACAGGGCTTTGCATGCTCAACAGATACAATATAGAGTGCCACGCTGGCTGCCAGCCATGTGTGTGGCTTTGGTGAGATGTCAGTCTGATTGTATTGTGTGTTTTTCTGCTTCACTGTGGGTTTAGCGTGTGTGTGTGTGTGTGTGTGTGTGTGTGTGTGTGTGTGTGTGTCCAGTGGGTTCTGTGCTAGCAGGTGTGTGTTTGTCAGTGGGTTGTATGTGTAAGTATGCGTCTCTCACCAGGAGGCGTGGCTCTGTGTCTGCACATCTGCCTATGGGATTTGTGTAAGGTTGAGTATAGTTGTGTGTGTGTGTGTGTGTGTGCGTGTGTGTGCACATTTGTGCCAGTTTGTGTCTCTCGCCAAAACTCAGTACTCCATGTTTCTGTGTGATTGCCTGTGGGCACTTTTTTAGGGGGGGGGGGGCTTTTCTCCCCAATTATATCCGGCCAATTACCCCACCCTTCCGAGCCGTCCCGGTCGCTGCTCCACCCCCTCTGCCGATCCGGGGAGGGCTGCAGACTACCACATGCCTCCTCCCATACATGTGGAGTCGCCAGCTGCTTCTTTTCACCTGACAGTGAGGAGTTTCACCAGGGGGACGTAGCGCGTGGGAGGATCACGCTATTCCTCCCAGTTCTCTCTCCTCCCCCCACCCAACAGGTGCCCCCGACTGACCAGAGGAGGCGCTAGTGCAGTGACCAGGACACATACCCACATCCGGCTTCCCACCCCCAGACACGGCCAATTGTATCTGGAGGGACGCCCGACCAAGCTGGAGGTAACACGGGGGATTCGAACTGGCGATCCCTGTGTTGGTAGGCAACAGAACAGACCGCTACGCTACCCGGACACCTGTGGGCACTTTTTGTGTGTGTATTGTGTTTAAATATGTGTGTTTACGCACGTGTGTGTGTGTGTGATTGTCTATCTGCCTGTGTGTGTCTCTCATTGTGTAGGCCGTCCTGAGGGCTGTGTGTGTCTCATTGTGTATGCGGTGTGTCTCTCATTGTGTATGCCGTCCTGAGGGCTGTGTGTGTGTGTGTGTGTGTCTCTCATTGTGTATGCCGTCCTGAGGGCTGTGTGTGTGTGTCTCTCATTGTGTATGCCGTCCTGAGGGCTGTGTGTGTGTGTGTGTGTGTCTCTCTCATTGTGTATGCTGTCCTGAGGGCTGTGTGTGTGTGTGTGTGTGTGTGTGTGTGTATATTTCTATGTATATCTGCCTGTCTGTGTGTTTGTTTCCACCTACCTGGCTGTTTGGGTGTATTTCTGTGCTTGCCTGTCCTGTGTGTGTGTGTGTCTCTGTGTGATTATGTTTGTCTCTGAGTGATTATGTTTGTCTCTGTCTATCTGTTGTGTGCACGTGTCTCTGTATGTGTCTGCCTACTGGTGTTTGCACGTGTCTTGTGTGTGTGTGTTACCAGGACACAGTACTCCACATCGTCCCCCAGTAGACCCGTGTCGTTCAGGGTGTACTTGGCTTTCTTCACCCTGGCATCCACCGGCCCTTTCTCGATCTGGTGCTTGATGGCACGGAACAGTTTATATAAGGGCTCTCCTGCAGAGTCCTGCGCCACACACACACACACACACACACACACACACACACACGGCAAGATGGCTGGTTGGGAAGCTGGCAGGAAGAACATTTCTCGAAACAATCAGGTCAGATGAACTCATCACATGCGCGTTCTTTCTAGACAGGAAATAAATGTTCACATATCCAGTGTTCACCTTGTGCACCTCCTTCTTGCTTCTTTTGGGAGCGACAACGGCACATTATTTACAGCACGCCGCTCTGTCTGGGAAACGGACTACCTGATTCACCCTTCCCTTCACCTTGTTTTGCAAAACTACTTCAATCTCTTTCTACGTCGGTGTGTGCTGCCGGAGCACCAAATAACCCCACTCTTCCGAGCCGTCCCGGTCGCTGGCTGCTCCACCCCCTCTGCAGATCTGGGGGGGGGGGGGGGGGCTGCAGACTACCACATGCCTCCTCCGATACATGTGGAGTCGCCAGCCGCTTCTTTTCACCTGACAGTGAGGAGTTTCACCAGGGGGACGTAGCGCGTGGGAGGATCACGCTATTCCCCTCAGTCCCACCCTCCCAAACAGGCGCCCCGACCGACCAGAGGAGGCGCTAGCGCACTGACCAGGACACACACCCGCATCCGGCGTCCGACCCGCAGACATGGCCAATTGTGTCTGGAGGGGCGCCCGACCAAGCCGGAGGTAACACGGGGATTCGAACCGGCGATCCCCGTGTTGCTAGGCAACGGAATAGGCCGACACGCCACCCGGACGCCATAATATTCTTTTTAGGCCTAATGCAGACTTGACGTGATACTGACTGACTGCTGGCAAAGATATTGCAGCTGGAAAAAAAATAATTCAGTCGGTACATTATAATACACAATAAAAAGCCACCATCCTCCCATAACTGTAAGATTATCATATGTAAATGTGTAAACCCCCCCCCCCCCACAGACACACACTCACAGTCTTTCACAAATTGTATGTTTACTTCATGAAGATGCCAGCGACGCAGATTAATAATAATAATGGCTGCCGGTGCAGAGAGCTCATTGAGGTAAATGCAGGGACTCGCAACCTATTACAAGAAGTCAAATTAGTTTAACACCGGCGTCCCCTAATAAACACCAGGTGCTCAAGCAGATAGACTGCGTTGGTAGGCCGAGCACATAGGAAACGCAGCAAGATGAATTGCTGCCGAATCAATTTACTTTTCTTGCTCGGGGGGGGGGGGGGGAAATAAGCATGAGAAATGGCCCCCGTGAGCATGAATAATTCAATGTACTATCAAATGCACTGCACAGATATACATTATATCTGACCCTCCAAAGCCATACATTACCTTCAGAAACTGGTAGAGGCAGATAGACATCCAGTTACACAACATCCTCTCCACCACCGTCTCTGACCTGGAAGAACACACAGCGGCAGAGCATTAGCGGGCGGCTCCTATGGTTCCCCCGCTGTTTAGTTAGCCATTGGCATGCGCTATTGTTAGCTGTAAGCACGCCTAATTAGAAGCCTTGTATATAGGGGCCCGTGTTGGCACAATGGCCCGATTAGCATAACGAGCCTCTCCATTGGGGGATAATTAGAGCTCTGTACTTGTATAACAGTCCTCCTGCCGTAGAGTGGTTGACAGTTCAGATTGCGTACCCCCGCCCCCGCGGCACCGGGCGAGCGACTGTACCGAGCGAGAGAGAGATACTACGTCCCACACTGCATGCAAGTGTGTGTGTCTGGGGGGGTGGGGGGCATCTGGCGTCTGCGGAGGGTCCGACCTTGGGAGGATCATTACGGTGAAAGTGAAAGGAAGTGGTGCGACGTGTGCGAGGGTGAAGTGAGTTACTTTTCTCGGGGCTATTCAAGACTTTTTGATCAAACGGGTTTTGTCGATTTTCACCTTCGCAGACACAGAAATGCACAGAATGACATGATGTAGAGGAGGGGGACAATACTGAAAAGATACAGGAAGTGGTGAGAATATAGATATGTTGCAAATATATAGAAGTACGTATAGACAATCACAAGATATAGGAAATGAGGACAATATTGAGCGGTGAGTACAGTGGTGCTTGAAAGTTTGTGAACTCTTTAGAACGTTCTATATTTCGGCATAAATATGACCTAGAACACCATCAGATTTTCACACAAGTCCTAAAAGTAGATAAAGAGAACCCAATTAAACAAATGAGACAAAAACACATTTTTGTGGAAGTGTGTCATGGCAAGGACAAAGGAGATTTCTGAGGACCTCAAACAAAGCGTTGTTGACATTCGTCAGGCTGGAAGAGGTTACAAAACCATCTCTAAAGAATTTGGACTCCACCAATCCAGTCAGACATATTGTGTACAAATGGAGGAAATTCAAGACCATTGTTACTCTCCCCAGGACTGGTCGACCATCAAAGATCACTCCAAGAGCAAGGCATGTAATAGCCAGCCAGGTCACAAAGGAACCCAGGGTAACTTCTAAGCAACTAAAGGCCTCTCTCACATTGGCTTATGTTAATGTTCATGAGTCCACCATCAGGAGAACACTGAACAACAGTGGTGTGCATGGCAGGGCTGCAAGGAGAAAGCCACTGCTCTCCAAAAAGAACATGGCTGCCCATCTGCAGTTTGCCAAAGATCACATGGACAAGCCAGAAGGCTGTTGGAAAAATGTTTTGTGGACGGATGAGACCAAAATATAACTTGTTGGTTTAAATGAGAAGCGTTGTGTTTGGAGAAAGGACAACCTTGTCCCGTCTGTGAAACATGATGGTGGTAGTATCATGGTTGGGCCTGTTTTGCTGTTCCGGGCCAGGACGGCTTGCCGTCATTGATGGAACAATGAATTCTGAATTATACCAGCGAATTCTTAAGGAAAATGTCAGGACATGTGTCCATGAACTGAATCTCAAGAGAACGTGGGTCATGCAGCAAGACAATGACCCTAAGCACACAAGTGGTTCTACCAAAGAATGGTTAGAGAAGAATAAAGTTCACGTTTTGGAATGGCCAAGTTAAAGTCCTGACCTTAATCCAATTGAAATGTTGTGGAAGGACCTGACGCGAGCGGTTCATGTGAGGAAACCCACCAGCATCCCAGAGTTGAAGCTGTTCTGTACAGAGGAATGGACTAAAATTCCTCCAAGCCGATGTGCAGGACTGATCAACAGTTACCAGAAACGTTTAGTTGCAGTTATTGCTGCACAAAGGCGGGGGGGGGGGGGGGGGGGTCACACTGATACTGAAAGCAAATGTTCACATACTTTTGCCACGCACAGATATGTAATATGGGATCATTTTCCTCCATAAATGAATGCCCAAGTATAATATGATTGTCTCATTTGTTTAATTGGGTTCTCTTTATCTACTTTTAGGACTTGTGTGAAAATCTGATGACGTTTTAGGTCATATTTATGCAGAAATATAGTAAATTCTAAAGGGTTTTTTTTGAGCTGTTACATGTAAAGTTAGCTTCAACCTGCTCTGTCATCTATCTATCTACACACCTATCCATCTACACACAATTATGTGCTATGTCCCCCTGGTGAAACTCCTCTTTGCCAGGTGAAAAGAAACAGCTGGCGACTCCACATGCATCGGAGGAGGCACGTGGTAGTCTGCAGTCCTCCCCGGCTTTCGTGCTGGCAATCACGTTGTAGCTGTAGGTTTTCTTCTCAGGTGATGGAAATCTCACCCAGAATTTGAACCCCTCATTTTCTGTCTTGGTCACCTGGGCAATTACAGAAACGGGACGTTAAAATGAAAAACAAAGCTCAAACCCGAGACTTGACAGGCCCCGCCACAAAGGCTTGGAGCTGGGGTTACATGAGCCGTTTCATAACCGCGAACACCACCAGCCGAGTAATCGCTGCAGAAACAGGACTGCTATAAAAAGACACGGGGGAAAAAAATGGTACGGCATTGAAATGGGTCCCGTCCCCCCACCAGCAATCTCCACTGAAAAAAAAAATCCTATTTGATCTACACTTGTACAGTTCAGCCCGTATGAGATACCGGCCTGTATTTAAAAACACCGCAGGTCGCCTTCCCTCCCTCCAAACCACTCGGGTTCCCATTTTATTCAGCAGTATATTACGTCTGAAGAAACTGTACAGGATCATCGTCAGGTCGCTGGATGAAACTCGACAATATTACTGTCCGGTTTATTTTTCAGATGGATAAGGTACACTCCATAGCTGTACTGTTATTGTCTGTTGATTGTATCTTATTCATCTCGTGTGTTGGGTGTGCTGTTTCTTGTTGCCTTGGCTTTACTGTTGGTTTATTTGTTCCGTCATTTGTCCTGCACCTCTATTAATCTCACCTCGGCTGTACAGAGACTCGTGTGGTTGCCATCAGCTATATCCAGAAGGGCAACTGTTCAATTTTCATCTTTATAATTCAATCTGTTCGCGGCTCTTAATATTTCCCCGTCTGTTCAGAGACGAGACGGGAGGGAAATGATGGCTGACGTGGCCGGCACGGGAGGATGAATGTGCGAAACAGATTTGGGTTCATCGGCGATCAAACGGCACACGTGTTTCGGATAGGAAGAGACGAGTGTGCTGACTGCCCACACGGGTTTTCCTCACCAGCCTCGGCGTGCGGCTCTGTTATGAGACCCAGTCATGGATTTTTGTGGATTCTCTCGTGGATCCTTCCGGTAGAGGGCTGAAAACTGCACCAGCAGATAGTGCAGTTTAGATAAAGGAAGTTCAATCAATGAATTTAATCTGAGGAGAGAAGGATTCGAACCGGTATTAAGGGCCGTCCACACCCAGAATGATAACTAAGGGGCATCCGGGTAGCGTGGCGGTCTATTCCGTTACCTACCAACACGGGGATCGCCGGCTCGAATCCCCGCGTTACCTCCGGCTTGGTCGGGCGTCCCTACAGACACAATTGGCCATGTCTGCGGGTGAGAAGCCGGATGTGAGTATGTGTCCTGGTCGCTACACCAGCGCCTCCTCCGGTCGGTTGGGGCACCTGTTCGGAACTGGGGGGAAATAGCGTGATCCTCCCACGTGCTACGTCCCCCTGGTGAAACTCCTCACTGTCAGGTGAAAAGAAGCGGCTGGCGACGCCACATGTATGGGAGGAGGCACGTGGTAGTCTGCAGCCCTCCTCGGCTCGGCAGAGGGGGTGGAGCAGCGACTGGGACGGCTCAGAAGAGTGGGGTAATTGGCCGGATACAATTGGAGAGAAAAGGGGAGGGGGGGACAATAACTGTAAGAATAACGATGTCAGCATCCACACTGATGAACGAAAACGCTCTGTAAACAGTGGCGCCCAGCACGGGCTGCACGCTCCAGCCGTGTCGGCAGCTTAGGAACAGGATATTGACGGATATTGACGGATAAACTAGATACTGATGACCTGTTACTGCTGTACGTTGCACAGAGAAAGAAAACCAGAGGGTACTTGTCTGGGTCCAGTCCTCTGACTCCGCCCACTCCACCAAGTTGACTAATTCTTCAGAAGATGGACATGGAGTGTAATGAGTTGACGATTCTGTCTGATATCAGGCAAGAAGGGTATGGGTTCACGAAATTGACGATGACGATAGGTTAGCGCTTTATCTAGACACCCAAAGCGCTTCACATTGAAGGGAGCAACTCACTTCAACCACCACCAATGTGTAGCACCACCTGGGTGACGCACGGCAACCACTTTGCACCAAAATGCTCACCACAAATGAACTTCAGGTGGAGAGGGAGGAATCATTGAGCCAATTAGAAGGGGAGATGATTAGGTGGGCAGATGGAGAGAGCCAGGTTGGGAATTTTGCCAGGACACCAGGAGACCCCCTACTCTTTGCGATAAGTGCCATGGGATCTTTAACGACCACAGCAAGTCAGGACCTCGGCTTAAGGTGTCATCTGAAGGGCGGCCTCTCCTACAGCCTGGGGCATTGGGGTTTATTTATTTATTTATTTATATTAGGAACAGAGGGAAGACTACCCCCACCTGGCCCACCAACACCACTTCCAGCAGCAACTCAGCTTTCCCAGGAGGTCTCCCACCCAAGTACTAGCCAAGCCCACACCGGCTTAGCTTCCACCATTCGGCAGAGCCAGGGTACATGCTGGTATGGCTGCCGGCTTCGAAAGCGAGAGGAGTTCGGAGAATCCAACCCTCTAAAGAGGGTTGTCTTTTGTAGACAAATTCTATTCATACTTTCGTACGAGTCAACATCGATTTGATGATATCCTGGTGATCGTCAAAGAGGACATCAGTAAGGACCAAACGAACTTCGGAGACCCCCCCATCAGTGCCAAAGACTGTTTGGCAGTATGCCTCAGTAAAATGAAGTTCTTGTTATGTGTAATTCACAGCCTAATATTACGTTACATAACCGTTTAATAAGCTGTACACCACAACAGCCAAGACTGAGAGATTAGATTAGACCATTTAAAAGGTGTTTCCTAAATGCCATCAATTAGCTTACGTAGAAGAGTTAGGCTACACAGGCTGTAGCCTACAAGTTCTTACTGAACCTCAATGATGAGTCTCTCTGAATGTCATCTGCCATGTTGAACGTGACACCCTGTAAGTTTGGATGGATTTTGATTGGCTGTCAGTTTCTATTGTTCATCGAATCGCTCTGAAAGTGATCCTGACGATATCATTCACCGCCATCGGAGTTATAGTTGTGGTGCGGACTCCGCCATCCACTTGAGTCAGAACGGTTTTTAAAACGATATATTTTTAGTTATTGATATAGTTGGTGTTCTTGGGGTGGCACGGTGGCGTAGGGGTTAGCGCGGTCGCCTCACAGAAAGAAGGTCCTGGGTTCGAGCCCCGGGGTAGTCCAACCTTGGGGGCTCGTCCTGGGTCGTCCTCTGTGTGGAGTTTGCATGTTCTCCCCGTGTCTGCGTGGGTTTCCTTCGGGTGCTTCGGTTTCCTCCCACAGTCCAAAGACATGTAGGTCAGGTGAATTGGCTGTACTAAATTGTCCCTAGGTGTGAATGTGTGTGTATGTGTGTGTGTGTGATGGCCTAGCGGCCTGTCCACGGTGTCTCCCTGCCTGCCGGCCATGACTGCTGGGATAGGCTCCAGCATCCCCGTGACCCTGAGAGCAGGATAAGTGGTTTGGATAATGGCTGGATGGATGGCTATTGTTCTTGGTGTGGACAGGTCTTTTGTCTAAGAATGGATTACTTTGAGCTGTTTCTATACGTACACAGCATTGATTCTGAGGGAGGAAAAAGACAAAAGTCTTGAAATCTAGCAAGGTTATAGAACAAGAGCTTAGTTAATCTATCTCCTGTCCATGAACAGTACAGTATGTTTTAAGTGTTAACCTAGCTAGACTACAAATAGTGGATTTATACATAAAAAGCTCAGTAAAGCTAACTGTTGGAAACATGTTCGGTGTTTCCAGTATAACAACTCTTGCAGCAGAACGATGACAGTATACTGTATACCGCAAACCTGGTGCGCCATGTTTTTCAACGGGGCAGTGACAGGATATTCAACCACCATCGGCGATGAGGTCCGCATACCGCAAACTAAGGCTGGGCGGAGCAGCGACCGGGACGGCTCGGAAGAGTGGGGGTAATTGGCTGGATACAATTGGGAGGGAAAAAAAAGGGGGAAAAATGCCAAAAAACCCCCCCCCCCCAAAAAAAAGACTCCAATTTTCCCCACATGCTGTGGATTTACAGAGGCAACATGGACACCGAGCGGCTGACCCGTCCCACTGTCAGCTGTTCAGTTATGGATGTGTGGGTTATCCCAGCGATGCACGTCGCAGCAGTTTTTCAATGCTAACTATAAACACCGCGTTAAGATTTGCCATAGTAGGATAGCATCGTTATTTACGGGACATCATTTAATAAGATAATAATCATTAATAATAATAATGATAATCCATCCATCCATCCATTATCCACATCGCTTGTCCTTACTCTGGGTCACGGGGATGCTGGAGCCTATCTCAGCAGTAGAAGTGACGACCTCCAAGGCTGGACTACCCCGAGGCTCGAAACCAGGACCTTCTTGCTGTGAGGCGACCGCGCTAGCGGCACGGTGGCGCAGTGGTTAGCGCAGTCGCCTCATAACAAGAGGGTTCCTGTGTTCGAGCCCTGAGGTAGTCCAACTTTGGGGGTCGTCCCGGGTCACCCTCTGTGTGGAGTTTGAATGTTCTCCCCGTGTCTGCGTGGGTTTCCTCCGGGTGCTCCGGTTTCCTCCCACAGTCCAAAGACATGTAGGTCAGGTGAACCGGCTGTACTAAATTGTCCCTAGGGGTGAATGTGAGTGCGTGTGTGTGTGTGTGTGTGTGGGCCCTGTGATGGACTGGCGGCCTTTCCAGGGTGTTTCCCCGCCTGCCACCCAATGACCGCTGGGACAGGCTCCAGCATCCCCGTGACCCCGGTTGGGATAAGCAGCTTGGAATATTAATGAATGAAAGAATGAATAATTATTAATTAATAATGATTCATAATAAAAAGATAATGATCATTAAGATAATAATCATTTAGTAAGAGCATCATTTATTACATATGATGGAAGAGGGATCCCTCCTCTGATGGTTTCTCCCATTTTTTCCCCTTCTGATAAGATTTCTTCTGCAGTTTTCCCCCACCCGAACTGAGAGTCCATAAGGACAGAGGGTGTCTTTTTATTTCGATCCATTTAAGGACGCAATGTCATTATAAAGCTCTCTGTGACTGAACGGCGATTTAGGGCGACGCGAACCCAATCTTAACCGGACTTGAACCCGTAACCCCCGAGGGACTCACCTGCGCAGCATGAGTTTGGGGTTCTTGCTGTGGACGTAGTCCCCCATCAGCTCCAGCAGCAGAGTCCTCATGATGTCGGTGTAGTACTCCAGCTTGCCGTGCAGCGCCACCGTCAGCAGGGAGGCGAAGTACACCTTGGCCCTGGCGTTGAAGTCCGGGCGGCCCTCCAGGGTGCGGATGAACTGTAAACGCCGGGGAACGTACGACGTGAGAATCAAAACAGACGCACACACAGTCTGACCTACAAGTACGGCCCACGCTGATCACAACGCTAACGCTCGTTAGTTAACAAGGTAAATTCCATTAAACCCCCCGCAGACAAAATGTGGAACAGCGACTAATTGGAGGGAAGATCGCCCACACACAGACGGCTAACACCTCGAAGCCCGCGTCGGTGCCGGCGGCACAAGCTTATTAGGAAGTTTCACACATCTTTCCTCCATATTGCTTTTGTCACTCGCTAACAAGTCTCCGCGTGTGCGGCAAGATGACAAAGTTCTCAGCTCAAACCAAAAGAACCCTGATTCAAAACACGCACACACAAGAGAAGAGCTCAGCTGGTGAGCCGTTTTATTTTAACACTGTCTCCAAGACCACCAGGGAAGTGAAGAGGGTGGAGGAGTCTCCAAAAACAGTCTACATTTATTTTTACCCATTGTCCCCCCCCCCCCCCCCCCAGTTGCATCCGGCCAACATGGCCAGATTAACCAACCAGAGGGCCCCGGGGCACCCACGTCCATTGCCCCCCCCCCCCGCCCTGTCAGATACGTAAACAATACTAAACACTGTTACATGTAAAACTAATGCAAATACCCAACATGGTAGTTGACACTATGCCAGTCTGCATGGGATTCGGATGGCGACTACAAAGTACAACACAATTTTGAATCACAAAACAAACAGAGATGAGAATAGCAGCTCCCAGCATCAGTAGAGACATTGTAGCTTGGGGCCCCGCACCAATACAGACTTTGCAGCTTGGGGCCTCGCATCAATAGAGACTTTGTAGCTTGGGGCCCCGCATCAATAGAGACTTTGCAGCTTGGGGCCCTGCATCAATAGAGACTTTGCAGCTTGGGGCCCTGCATCAATAGAGACTTTGTAACTTGGGGCCCTGCATCAATAGAGACTTTGTAGCTTGGGGCCCCGCATCAATAGAGACTTTGTAGCTTGGGGCCCCGCATCAATAGAGACTTTGTAACTTGGGGCCCCGCATCAATAGAGACTTTGTAGCTTGGGGCCCCGCATCAATAGAGACTTTGTAGCTTGGGGCCCTGCATCAATAGAGACTTTGTAGCTTGGGGCCCCGCATCAATAGAGACTTTGCAGCTTGGGGCCCCGCATCAATAGAGACTTTGCAGCTTGGGGACCTGCATCAATAGAGACTTTGTAGCTTGGGGCCCTGCATCAATAGAGACTTTGTAGCTTGGGGCCCCGCATCAGTAGAGACTTTGTAGCTTGGGGCCCTGCATCAGTAGAGACTTTGTAGCTTGGGGCCCTGCATCAATAGAGACTTTGTAGCTTGGGGCCCTGCATCAATAGAGACTTTGTAGCTTGGGGCCCTGCATCAATAGAGACTTTGTAGCTTGGGGCCCTGCATCAATAGAGACTTTGTAGCTTGGGGCCCTGCATCAATAGAGACTTTGCAGCTTGGGGCCCTGCAACAATAGAGACTTTGTAGCTTGGGGCCCTGCATCAATAGAGACTTTGTAGCTTGGGGCCCCGCATCAGTAGAGACTTTGTAGCTTGGGGCCCTGCATCAGTAGAGACTTTGTAGCTTGGGGCCCTGCATCAATAGAGACTTTGTAGCTTGGGGCCCTGCATCAATAGAGACTTTGTAGCTTGGGGCCCTGCATCAATAGAGACTTTGTAGCTTGGGGCCCTGCATCAACAGAGACTACCTTGGGCCCTGCATTGCGACGCAGGGTTGGAACAAACACCCCTTGCGGGGTATGATTGGGGACCCCTACTATACGCGAACACAACCTTTTGGGGCCCCCCGTGGTCCAGGGCCCCGGGGCACTCGCCCGGCATGCCCGGTCTGTAATCCAGCCTTGCCGGCCAATTACCCCACTCTTCCGAGCCTTCCCAGTCACTGCTCCACCCCCTCTGCCGATCCGGGGGGGGGGGGGGGGGCTGCAGACTACCACATGCCTCCTCCGATACACGTGGAGTTGCCAGCCGCTTCCTTTTCACCTGACAGTGAGGAGTTTCGCCGGGGGGACGTAGCGCGTCAGAGGATCACGCTATTCCCCCCAGTTCCCCCTCCCCCCCCGGACAGGCGCCCCCGACCGACCAGAGGAGGCGCTAGTGCAGCGACCAGGACGCATACCTACATCCTGCTTCCCACCCGCAGACTCAGCCAATCGTGTCTGTAGGGACGCCCGATCAAGCCAGAGGTAATACGGGGATTCGAACCGGCGGCCCCCATGTTGGTAGGCAACGGAATAGACCCCCCCCCCACACACATTGTTTTAAAGCTGATATAACTCATGCCATAGGTTTACCACACACATACGTTACACAGGAAGTCGTATCAGACTTATCTAGTTACAACAAAACAGGGTGTAGTTTAACAAACTGCAACCGCTTGATGCTTTCCTGAAAACACTGGCAATAAACGCAAAGCATTTGGTCAGAGGTCGCCTTAAAGGTACCCAGCATCGGGGAGCTCCCAATTTCAACTTTCAACGTCAGCACTTTTGTGAACTGTGAAAGGATTTTTGAGCAAATGTGTGCGTTCACACACTCCCAATTAAAAACGGCATCTCTGTGTGTAACTCACAATTATGGATGCTGAGTTGTGGAGTCCTCCATATGCAGATACGGCCTGGTTTTTATGTTAATTATACTTCTTCCCGCTGTGCACAGGACACCTCTCACCCCCATAACTCATTACAAATGAGATATTTAGATGTTCCTCAAATTCTGTTGATTTTATTTTGGGATAATTTTCGGTGTTCTTAGTTTTGCCCTTGTGTATTTCTTTTTTCATATCCTTTATTAATTCCCGCGGGGAAATTCGTCTCTGCATTTAACCCATCCTAGCTGTGTAGTTTGGAGCAGTAGGCAGCCGCCGTGCAGCGCCCGAGGACCAACTCCAGTTCGTCTTGCCATGCCTTGCTCAGGGGCACAGACAGTAGTATTAACCCTAACACGCATGTCTTAATGATGGTGGGGGGGAAATCGGAACACCCGGAGAAAACCCGCCGCAGACATGGGGGAGAACATGCAAACTCCACACAGAGGATGACCTGGGATGACCCCCGAGGTTGGACAACCCCGGGGTTCGAACCCAGGACCTTCTTGCTGTGAGGCGACCGCGCTAACCACCGGGCCACCGTGCCGCCCTTTCTAGTGAGCATCCCACCAAGGCAAATCCCTGGCACGCTGAACTTAAACTCTTACGTTGATAAGGAACGTCTTGGAGTTGAGCAGGTTGGAGAACTGGTTGAGGGCCTGGGCCACAGTGGCCCGCCGGGCCTCTGGGATGTCCAGCTTGCCCGTGATCATCACGTCATTGGCGCCGTCCTTGGACGGCAGGAAGAACACGCGGTCGGTGTAGGTCTTGTAGTCGAGGAATGGGATCCGGCCCTCACTCAGGTCGTTGGTGTGGTCTTCCATCTCGATCATCAGATCTGCAAGACAAAAAACACAAGGACGCAGAATCTCAGTTTTAAATGGAGTTTTCCCCCCCCTCATTTTACGCTTCCCTTAGATTCTAATTACCATCTCTGTGAGGGGCGGTGAAGGGAGGAGAATAAAAGGGGAAATAACTGAAAGATTGCTTTCCTGTCATTATCACTTCTACGGCAAAACTGCTCCCCATAACAATGACTGGATAATGATGAGGGAAGTTTACACGACGCACAACAGAACAATAAGTCACGGGGAAGGTAATGAGAGCTGCGCCACACAGCATTACTGAACAGCCTCTCAGAGATGTGTAATTCTTACAGGGGTGTTAGCGAAATTGCTGCGCCGGTGCACCGCGGCACCCGGCAGTACCTGTAAACTCCTTCTTGCAGCGGTCCCGCACGCTCTCCTCCAGGTTCTCCAGCTGGTGTTTCACCTTCTCGTACTCCCGCTCGGCCTGCTGGCTCTTCCTCCTGCACAGATATCGCGCCACATGCGTCACAAACGAGCCGTCGGTATCGGGGCAAACGCAGACGGAGGAACGGCGCCGTGCACGGGAAGCAAAGCGCTCCCTCTGAATAATTTTCATTGGTCTGAGCTGATACTCGTTTAGAGCCGAACGTTGTGACTTTTCTCCATCAATTAATCGTCACTGTACCCATCTGGGTAACGGAGTCGGGTTTCGTAGTACTAACTGGCATCTTTACCATGGTTGGAGACACTCTCATGTCCCCATTTACCGCTGATGATGAACACTGGTACAGTGGAAATCCTGTACGTGTTGGGAGGTGGAACCAACTTCAGCAAGAAAAAAGACTAAAATGTGATGCTGATGTATCCACGACAACCAATATGACTGTACAACAGTGTTCCCATATAGTGTGATGTAGCTTGTAATACATTTGACTGTGTTAGCTTTGGTCCCTGGATTCACTTCTTTCTTTCTTTTTTGGGGGGGGGGTTCCCCCCATTTTTCTCCCCAATTGCATCCGGCCAATCACCCTACTCCCCCGAGCCGTCCCGGTCGCTGCTCCACCCTCTCTGCCGATCCGGGGAGGGCTGCAGACTACCACGTGCCTCCTCCCATACATGTGGAGTCGCCAGCCGCCTCTTTTCACCTGACAGTGAGGAGTTTCACCAGGGGGACGTAGCACACAGGAGGATCACACTATTCCACCCAGTTCCCCCTCCCCCGCCCTGACTGACCAGAGGAGGCGCCAGTGCAGCGACCAGGACACATACCCACATCCGGCTTCCCACCCGCAGACACGGCCAATTGTGTCTGTAGGGACGCCCGACCAAGCCGGAGGTAACACGGGGGAACCAGGATCCATTTCTACAAGGGTGGGAACTGTTTACTGCTGAGCTGACGGCCCGCCAGCCACAATGGCTGCTACACCTGGTTTGTAGTCCCAGAGATTCAGTGTCAACGGTGTCAAAAATCCCAACATCACCATCAGATGGATTCAGATGGATAAAATAACGACTTATTAACTCTGGGACAGAAATCTGAGGCAGGTCACGGGGACATTAACAAAAATAAAAAAGGGTTCACAAGGAGAATCCTGGTGGTCAGTCTGGATGTGTGTACAGTGTGAAGCTGACCACAGCACCCTCTATCTGTGTTCACCCAGTACTCGCTGTCTCTCTTCACTTCCATCTCGAATAAAGAAGAAAAAAAAACCAAAACACCAATTTATAAATAAACCACCGGTATTGCATCTATACATACTGGCTACACTGTACTAAGTAAACAATGGAGGCTGGACTCCCCGCAACACCACAAACGTGTACGCTAACAGCCCGAAGGCGTAGTAAATAATGCATGCCCACAAGTCCCAGATTTGAATACACAATAGTTGAAGTCACTCAGAAAGCACAATACTGCAGTATCACTGGAGTCATAACACACTGTGATGTATAGGGATGTGGAGGATTCTGGGCATGTGGAGAGCAGACGCTTTGAGGAGGATAGATGCCGGTTTATCATCCCCCCTCCCCAGGGGTGGGACTAACCAAGAACCTTCCATCATTCACGGGACTTTGACAGATAATTCATTCTGATTGATTCAACAACAGGAATCAAGCTTTGTTGGCTTTGTGAGGGACTGATTTATCTTCCTGTCAATTATGATGCAGAAGTCTGGGTGGTGTGGCGGTCTATTCCGTTGCCTACCAACACAGGGATCGCCAGTTCGAATCCCCGTGTTACCTCCGGCTTGGTCGGGCGTCTCGACAGACACAGTTGGTCGTGTCTGCTGATGGGAAGCCGGATGTGGGTATGTGTCCTGGTCGCTGCACTAGCGCCTCCTCTGGTCGGTCGAGGCACCTGTTCTGGGGAGGGATGGCGTGATCCTCATACACGTTACGTCCCCCTGGCGAAACGCCTCACTGTCAGGTGAAAAGAAGCGGCTGGCAACCCCACATGTATTGGCGGAGGCATGTGGTAGCCTCTTTTCACCTGACAGTGAGGAGTTTCACCAGGGAGACGTAGCGTGCGGGAGGATCACGCTATTCCTCCCCAGTTCCCCCTCCTACCCCGAACAGGCGCCCCAACCGACCAGAGGAGGCACTAGTGCAGCGACCAGCACCCATACCCACATCCGGCTTCCCACCCGCAGACGCAGCCGATTGTGTCTGTAGGGATGCCCGACCAAGCCGGAGGTAACACGGGGATTCGAACCGGCGATCCCCGTGTTGGTAGGCAACAGAATAGACCGCCATGCCACCCGGATGCCCAAAGTCAGTCTATTTTTACAATACTAGATTTGAGCCGCTGTACTTTCACAACCTATCAATAGTTGTTGGAACTGTATTTGCCTTGAGACCAACGGTTGCACGCAAAACGCACAACGGAAAGCCCCGCCACAGAAGCTCCGCCCACCGTTACCGTATGAATCCGACAAACGCAACGCGAAATGTAATATCGGCAAACATAAACACAAATATGACCAGTAAAAAATAGACTATGCAGAATTTTTGCAACCCCCATCCATCAGTGATGGATCATGATTAATTTTAGTGCAACCCCAGGTATTAACCTATTAACCAGGTATTAACCTGGCCCTAACCTTACTTCACCAACATGAGACTACAGCTAAATGAGATGTGTTTGTAAGTACTGTACCTGTAGCAGTAGACTGAGATGGCGATAATGAGCAGCATAGGCAAGATGACGGCGGGGATGATGATGTATAAGGGCACCTCGTACTTCCTCTCGTAGTGCACCGAACCCACCACCCATTCCCCTTTACCAAACTTGATCTGTGGGGGAGCAGACGGAGAAGTTAACAGCGTGGTAGCAACACTCATTCAGTCCAATCGCCGTCCACCGAGTCCAAGCACAACCCACAAGCCACCAATTTCCCCAGCAACAGAAAAATCTCAACTAGTAAGATGAACACATGTGCACCCATGCCCACCTCCGGCAGGCCACAATCTCTCATCATCCATCCATCCATCCATTATCCAAACCGCTTCTCCTGCTCTCAATATACTATGATAATATGATTATGTACAATGATTATACTTGTTATCCATTATCCAAACTGCTGATCCTACTCAGGGTCGCGGGGATGCTGGAGCCTATCCCAGCAGTCATTGGGCGGCAGGCGGGGAGACACCCTGGACAGGCCGCCAGGCCGTCACAGGGCCGACACATTCACACCTAGGGACAATTTAGTGCGGCCGATTCACCTGACCTACATGTCTTTGGACCGTGGGAGGAAACCGGAGAACCCGGAGGAAACCCACGCAGACACGGGGAGAACATGCAAACCCCACACAGAGGACGACCCGGGACCACCTCCAAGGTTGGACTACCCCGGGGCTCGAACCCAGGACCTTCTTGCTGTGAGGCGACCGCGCTAACGACTGCGCCGCCCATATACTACCATATAGTATACCATATAATAGTTATGTAAATCATAAATTCAGGATATTCAAATACTTGAGTGCTTTTAATTCGGCTTTGCATGAAAGCATACACTAAATCTGCAGGGTCATCTGGCTGGTCTTCACACCGCTGTCTCAGAACCAGATTATTGGCTGGAAAGCCGTGCGACACACCCTAGACTGGTTGCCGATCCATTGCACACATATTCAAACACGTACTGAAGACCGTTCATTCACGTGTGTCCACATGACTGGTCTTCAGCACGTCTCGGGTTCACACGTGTGTCTTTGGACTACGGGAAGAAACCGTAACATCCGTTTAGCCGTCTTTTTTTCCTCGCTGACAAGAGATCTACCAGTGTGACTCTTTCCAGTTCAGTTGAAAGTGTGCGGACGGTGTCAGACATGAAAAATAGGAGCGGCTGAGAAATGAGCGAACCCGGCGATGATAGCAATTCATCGCAGTGCTGCAGAACGTTTCGGCGTTTGCAAAATGGAGGCGTATGTCGTAGGATAAATGAAAAGCAAAAGAACTAATTCGGTGAACTTGACACTCTGTCATCATGCACACTTCCTTCCCAGGTGTCCTCTTCTATTGATAGTCTGGGGTGTGGGTGTGTGTGTGTGTGTGTGTAATTTTCTTATGCTACACAAAGTAATTTCAGCCAGACGAATGAAGCGATAGCTCACTCGGAGGGATTGGGAGAGGGACAGCATAAGTGCATTCATCAAGACTGTGCCGAGGCTGTAATTAAATGCAATTACAAGCCTGTAGCTGGTGAGCGTTGTGCAGCCAATGAAAAACGAGGGGTCTTGAGATGTGCAGAGGACACGCCCCCCCCACTGTACAGAGCAGATTAACAATACTGCTCTCAACAGTGTGTGTGTGTGTGTATGTGTGTGTGTGTGTGTGTGTGGTCCCGCAGCCTGTGTTTCTGACCAGCAGCTCCAGCAGCTCCGAGCTCGTGTCGCGGCGGTGGCGTTTGGAGTGGGCCCGGGGCGGCGTGGATGGCGGATCCAGGAACAGCTTGTCATCCTGAAGGGTGTTGACATGGCAGGAGACGTCGCCCACGTAGGCCCGCGCCTCTTTGGCCGTCATAGCCTTGGAGAAACCTCGACCCTATAGAGAAGAGAAACACCCGTGGTGAGACCAGAGAAGGAGGTGCTGGATCACGTCAAGATATTCCAGTCACTCTGACTGTGTCCTATAGAGGTGAAAATATTCATCTATTTCTTCTTTTTTTTTTTTTTTTAATTTTCCTCCTTTTTCTCCCCCTCTTCCGAGCCATCACGGTCGCTGCTCCACCCCCTCTGCTGATCCGGGGAGGGCTGCAGACTACCACATGCCTCCTCCCATACATGTGGAGTCACCAGCCGCTTCTTTTCACCTGACAGTGAGGAGTTTCGCCAGGGGGACGTAGCGCGTGGGAGGATCACGCCATTCCCCCCAGTTCCCCCTCCCCCCCGAATAGGCGCCCCGATCGACCAGAGGAGGCGCTAGTGCAGCGACCTGGACACATACCCACATCCGGCTTCCCACCCACAGACACGGCCAATTGGGTCTGTAGGGACGCCCGACCAAGCCGGAGGTAACACGGGGATTCGACCCGGCGATCCCTGTGTTGGTAGGCCACAGAATAGACCGCTACGCTACCGGGACGCCCAGTCATCTATTTCACTATTTGTCATGTCATGTAACGTTATGCTATGTCATGTCACGTCATATTAATTATGCAGCATTAATCAGATCTTTTCCACCTTTGGCGAAAAAAATATGAAGTCAATTATTTTTATTTCACACTCTAACATCACTTTGAATGGCAAGGCATGTAGCGACTCGGGGCTGCAATCCCAGGCTTTGTCGTTCTAGGTGGCGTTTTTCCTCTACGCCAAGTATTGAGGCAGATTAAAACGAAATTAACAATCATCTGGTCATTTTCAGCACTTCTAGTCATGTAGTCATGATGATTAGAGCAATCCAGAAACTTCTCCATGGCCCCTGAGAGCTGAGCTGAGTCAGTTTGCAGATTCTGCAGATTTGTCCTTGCATGTCCTTTTCTCACTCGTCATTACACTGTATGACGCTCTCAAATGACCATCTCTCAATGACAGAAGAGACACTCACTGCCTTCAGATTATATTTAAATGTACTCATTTCAAATATCACCCGTATTTACAACACTACCTTGTACCCTTTACTTCAAATTATCAAATTAGCCACTCTGCCCAGCTCTATTTCTCTCTCCCTCGTGCTAAGACAACAACTGGCGGGCATCCCGGTGGCATAGCGGTCTATTCTGCTGCCTACCAACACAGGGATCGCCGGTTCAAATCCCGTGTTGCCTCCAGCTTGGTTGGGCGTCACTACAAACACGATTGGCCGTGTCTGCGGGTGGGAAGCCGGATGTGGGTATGTGTCCTGGTCGCCGCACTGGCGCCTCCTCTGGTCAGTCGGGGTCTGTTCGGGGGGGGGGTGTAGCATGGTCCTCCTGTGCGCTACGTCCCCCTGGTGAAACTCCTCACTGTCAGGTGAAAAGAAGCGGCTGGCGACTCCACATGTATGGGAGGAGGCATGTGGTGGTCTGCAGCCCCCTGGATCGACGGAGGGGGTGGGGAAGTGACCAGGACAACTCAGAGAGTGCGTTAGTTGACCAGGTACAATTGGGGGAGGAAAACAAAAAGGGGGAGGGGGGGGGGGACAAGAAAAAATTGGCAGTTAAGCTTTTATGCCCCCCCCCCTTTTCCCCCCAATTGTGCCCAGCCAATTACCCCAATCTTCCGAGACATCCTGATTGCTGCTCCACCCCCTCTGCTGATCGGGGGAGGGCTGCAGACTACCACGAGTCCTCCGATACATGTGGTGTCACCAGCCACTTCTTCTCACCTGACAATGAGGCGTTTCACCAGGGGGACGCAGCGCGTGGGAGCATCACGCTACTCCCCCCAGTTCCCCCTCCCCCATAAACAGGCGCCCTGACCGACCAGAGGAGGCGCTATTGCAGCGACCAGGACACATACCCACATCCGGCTTCCCACGCGCACACACGGCCAATTGTGTCTGTAAGGACGCCCGACCAAGCTGGGGGTAACATGGGGATTCGAACTGGTGATCCCCGTGTTGATAGGCAATGGACGCCTCTATAATTGACCAGTTGATATCAGAGCCATTTCATCATTTCTGTATTCGCATGCCCTGTTTTCTTACTTTTAGATGGGCTGCTGCTGTTATCAGTGATGATGTCACTGTCCATACCTGGTTGTGTTCAGTGATCCATCCATTGTTTTACTATGAGGTAGTAATTATTAATTAAGTAGTAGTAGTAATGATTAATTAAGGTGTGTGCTTTGTCCTTGTTTTGTTTTGTTTTTTTCCGTCAGTCTGAGGCTCCAGCATCCCTGCGACCCTGAGAGCAGGATAAGCGGTTTGGATGATGGACGGATGGATGGATGGATGTTGTCTGTATGTACGCTGCTGTCAGTCCTGTGTTGTGTAGTGATTGTGATATATGTTGGGACCCCCTCGAAGACAAGACGGTACACCTCAAGGGATTTATCCTGATAAATAAATGTTGAACACTTTCTCTGTGTTCTGATGGACTGAAGAAAAATAAAAAACCAAAAGATAAAAGCACTTTATTGGGTCTGCAGACGGCACGGCTCTAAATACAGGAGAGAACCAGGGTCTGAGTAATGACAACGGGCCGAGTGCTCCCGCAAGCCGGCCGAGAAACGGCACCACTTAAGCAGATCCCGTTTCTCAAGTGAAGAGCCTTATGGGAAAATTAGAGAGTGGAGGGAAGTGCTGCTGTGGTTCGAGTCTGTCTTCGCAGCCTGGTAAGCAGGAGCATCAAGACATAAAGCTGGTCTCATATCTCTAACCAGCCCTTACTTCCTGCTGTTTAGCACACCGCGTGTTGTGCGCTGGAACAATTTAAGCCAATTCACGGCTGAAGGTTCAGGGACATGCGTTGTGGGAGGTAAGTAACGGTCGCATTTGCAGCAAGACTACCCGAAAACGAGACGGAGCAATGTGGTGGTATCTCTAAAGTGATGATTTCTGGACCTTGTTGAACAGTGGTCATATCTAACATGTGACTGGCTGAGAATTCAAGGTAACATGCATGTGTGTTTTGATTGTGGGGGAAACCGGAGTACCTGGAAAAAACCCATGGCAGACACGGGGAGAACATGCAAACTCCACACAGAGGACAACTTGGGATGATGCCCCCCCCCCCAAGGTTGTCCAACCCCGAGGTTCGAACCCGGGACCTTCTTGCTGTGAGGTAACAGCACTAACCACTGAGCCACCGTGCAGCAATAATATCCTATCATATCACATAGTATTGTATTGGCCATTAATTGCTTAAAAATGTGTTACCGGGGGGCGTCCGGGTAGCGTAGCGGTCTAGTCCGTTGCCTACCAACACAGGGATCACTGGTTCGAATCCCCATGTTACCTCCGACTTGGTCGGGCGTCCCTGCAGACACGATTGGCCGTGTCTGCGGGTGGGAATCCGGATGTGGGTACGTGTCCTGGTCGCTGCACTAGCGCCCCCTCTGGTCGGTCGGTCGGGGCGCCTGTAAGGGGGGGGGAATAGCGTGATCCCCCCACGCGCTACGTCCCCCTGGCAAAACTCTTCACTGTCAGGTGCAAAGAAGCGGCTGGCGACTCCACATGTATCGGAGGAGACATGTGGTAGTCTGCAGCCCTCGCCCGGATCGGCGGAGGGGGCGGAGCAGAGACCGGGACGGCTCGGAAGAGTGGGGGCAGTTGGCCATGTAGAATTGGGGAGAAAAAGGAGGAAAAATACATAAATAAATAAATAAATAAATAAATGTGTTATCGGTATTGAAACCGAAATCAAAATTACGTGCGATATGATACACCGATATGATGACGCGTTCATTACACCGATATGATGGTGGAAAGGACTGTGGAAAGGAGCCGCACAACCATCAGTATCTACATCCTTACTGAACACCATGTAGGCTTCATAACGGAAGCCTGATTAAAGGAGAAGGGGCGTAGTAGCTGTCACAACCTAGAGGAGGATGTGTACATTTACACCTGTGTATTGTAGGGAAGATGTGGAGATGGTGGCGGGGAAATGGTTGGGGTGAAAAATCTCCGTCATCAGCCCGGATGGGGTCTCTACGGGGACAAACATCAATCCCCCGCTATCTCCAGTCTACGGGATCACAGCAGCAGCAGCAGCAATCTCAAGGTACGTGGAAAATCACAGATCTCCCAGTGTAAAGCAGTGGGTGGACTCGTTGACTGAAATAAAACGGCGTCAGATGACCCCGTGTGAAGTAAGGAGGGGAGGAGGGGGGAATCATGTTGGAGAACATGGAATATGGACATTCTGGGATCAGGAAACCCACAGTCCTACAGAGCAGGTCTGCACCGACTTGCTATGGATAAACGTGCTGACTGCAACTCGGGAGTTGCTGGATTAGTTTTGGGGGGGGGGGGTGTTATGTAGTCACACGATATCCACTCACACACATACAAAAACACCATGCGGAAAAATCCAGCTGAGGTCCAACACACCGACCTGCTTGGTAATGTAAAGTACAATATCAAACCAAAACTAGTTTACAAACGATACTCCCTCAAAAATCTCAGAGCTCATTTTGTCAGAAAGCTTAGGTAATTGATCCTCATCATCATCAGTTTGTATGAGAACATCGTGGATCACGATAGGACATTATCTTAGTTTCATACAATACAGTTCAAACAAAAACAACAATACTGAATTACTGCTCAGCTCTCAATAATGATGATGACGATGAACTGTTGTTATTACTATTATTGTTGTTGTTGTTGTCTCTCCCATCAAGTGGGGACACTTTCTAACAGATAAAACGAAACCGCTGCTTTGTGCAAATGTACTTTTGCAAATGAAACCGAGATTGTATTTACTGATATGGACAGACACGCTTCTCCTCAGCACATCACTTGACATGCAAAGCAGCACCAGCAGTCAACAGACCTGTAGCAGAAACACTCAAACTACCCTTTTTTTGCCCCCTCAGTTCAGTGTTTATGAAACAGTGAGATGTCACAAGTACAAATCTATCTCCAGCAAGCTGATTTCCTCCCTGGACAGGAAATAAATCTGCTCATTTCAATTCATTGATATTGCAGAGATGAATTCCCCGTCAGCATCAGAAGCAGGTTTTTTTGGGGAGGGATTTTTTTCTCCCCCAACCAGATCCGGCCAATTACCCCACCCTTCTGAGCCATCCTAGTCGCTGCTCCACCCCCCTCTGCTGATCCGGGGAGGGCTGCAGACTACCACATGCCTCCTCTGATACACGTGGAGTCTCCAGCTGCTTCTTTTCCCCTGACAGTGAGGAGTTTCACCAGGGGGACGTAGCGCTTGGGAGCATCACGTTATTCCCCCAGTTCCCCCATGAACAGGTGCCCCGACCAACCAGAGGAGGCGCTAGTGCAGTGACCGGGATACATACCCACATCCGGCTTCCCTCCCGCAGACACCGCCAATTGTGTCTGTAGGGACGCCCAACTGAGCTGGAGGTAACGCGGGGACTCGAACCGGAGATCCCCGCGTTGGTAGGCAACGGAATAGACTGCTACGTTACCCGGAAGGCCCCTAAAAGTGGCATTTTATATTATAACTGTTTACTTACTCTGACCAGTAGCTATTAAAACCCCAAAGTAGTCATTTCATTATGACATCACCTGAAGAAAGGCACGCAAATCACAGCTGCAACCAGCAAATGTCCAAGTGTCCAAAACAATTAATCCATTACCAAAATTACAACTGATGAATGTTCTATGGACTGACTCATCAAGTAACGGCCTAACTGCATCAGCCCTAACACACACACACACACACACACACGAGTATGTCAATGTTGGCTGGTGGCGGTACTCACGGTGACGATGATGATGCTGGCCTCTGTGATGGCCTTCTTGGGCAGGTCGTAGAAGATGGGGTCGGGGTGGTAGTCGAACGGCTTCAGCTCTTTCCGCCAGTTGTCCAGCTGGACGTAGGTCCTGAACTGCTGGGTGCTGGCGGTTCGGTTTACCGTCGGAGAAGGGAACTCGATCACCGTATCGTTCTTAGTGCTGGCCTTCTGAAGACGTGAGAAAAAGATAAAGAAATAATGAAAAAACTGCAACAGGCACGGGTCACGTGACGCAATTGAAGCATCTGTTTTTATTGTGATTTCGTTATTAGCAATCGTTCTAAGTGAATGCACATTTTTCACGCTTTGTGGGTGAGAAAACTCGCTGCTGGTTTTCAAAAAGATATAAACAGAACAGCGCAACAACATCAACAGAAAAATAATACAGTAAGACATACAAACAGATAAAAATAATAATAAAAAAATAACAATAAATTGTTGTCTGGAAATATTTAAATATTTTAATTAGGCATTCATTTAATCGGTGTCATTTCCCATATAAATGTTCCATTTTTCCCAGTTCTTTTTAACTATATTCTCTTGGACTCTAAAAATGTATGTCCACTTTTCCATAACAAAAATGTCTTGGACAATTTCCATCCACTCTCCCTGTTCTGGAGTGTTAACATTAAGCCAGTTTTTGGGAACGGCTTTCTTACTTGCTGCAAGTAAAACTTAAGTCAAGTCGAGATCTTCTCTCATCACAGCATCATGGGTGTTACCAAGATACATCACAGGGCAGGTGTTTGGGATTTCATATCCCAAAATATCGTTGATACCTACGTTTACATTCTCCTAATATAACCTTATTTTTGTGCATTTCCAGAAAATATGCGAGTGGTCAGCCTCCGTGCTCCCACACAGCCTCCAACACTGTTGTTGTGCAGCAAGTTGCCTGCCCTTTATTTTTGGTGTTATGAAAAAGTGAGTTAAGTTCTTCCAGCAGAATTCCCTCCATGTTTGTGAGTTTGTGGATGTACATTGTGTCTCACACATTTGATACCATTCTTCCTCTTTTATCTGAATCTTTAACTCTGCATCCCATTTTGCTTTTATGTAGAGCGTTGAACCCCCCCAAAGCTTGGTACAAAGCAGGGATGACCCCAACGCCCCTTCTCTTTGTATGCATCCACAATCACCCCGATGACATTATTTGAAGTTTCGTCTGGTTCCGACCTTATCTGTTTTATAAAGTAGTCTCTTAGCTGCATGTATCTAAAAAAACCCCTCTGTTTTCGAGACCATATTTTGCCTTTAAATCGTGGAAGCTCATAAATTCACCGTTTTCTACAACTATACACATTGCTGTAATGCCTTTTTGTGCCCATTCTTTGAATGTTGGATCATACGCCCCTGGCTTAAACTTTTGAGTCATATGCAAACCACCTCAGTGTGCGAATCCCTCCCTTTAATTGATATTTTTTTTACTATAACATTGCATATTTCTAACGTAAATGCTACTATTGGATTCATAACACGTTTCATTCCCCCTATTAAATATTTGTCTCCCAGCAAAATCTGGGTCTGCTAACCTTGTATCTCCCTTTCTGTTTCTTTCCACCGAGATTCATAGTCAGGTCTACACCAACAGGTCAGAGGTCTGAGTTGAGCTGCATAAAAATATTCCCTAAGGAGTGGTAAAGCCATTCCCCCCTTGCTTTTAGGCAGCTGGAGTGTTGTAAATGTTATTCTTGGTTTTTTGCTGTTCCAAATGAACCTAGAGATCATCTTATCCCAGGCTATGGATTTGTTTTGGGGAACGCTGATTGGGAGAGACTGGAGTAAATACAGTAGTTTAGGTAGAATGTTCGTTTTAACCACTTGGCACTGAAGTCTAAAGGGAGGGTGGACCACCTTTCAATGTCCTTTGGGATATTTTCATCAATTTTGTTATAATTGGCTTCAAACATGGTGGAAAGTGTTTTGGTTACAGTTACACCAAGATACCCCATTGTTTCAGAGTTCCATTTCAGATTCTCTGTTTTGTTGGGAGGGAGAATAACTAAATGAAAGAATGTGTGTTTTTTGTTATATTCAATTTATACCCCGAGTATTGTCCATATATTTCAAGTAGGTTCATAAGGGTTTGGGAAACATACATCTGTTGTTCGAGAAAAAAGATAACATCATCTGCAAAAACACTAATGATATGCTATTCCCCCCTATTAACACCCAGTAGGTCTGCACTCTGCCTTATTGCTTGTGCTAAGGGGTCGGCATATAAAGCAAAGAGTCAAAAACCCTTTTACTCAATCTTGAGAAGGCTGGCTGGCACAACAGAGGCATGGTGTATTTCAATGTCAACGTTGGCTTTGGAAGAGAGACGGCTGCCAAGATATGGGAACTGCTCCACCTTTTCGGGGGCAGAGCAGGCATATTTCTGTTGGATGGGGGTTGGGAGAGGATATGAATCTTTTTTATGTTAATGGCCAGGCCAAGCTGCTTGTATGCCTTTGTAAAGGTGTCCAAGTATGCTTGTGGATAGGTCAAGGGGGAGGTTCACACACACACACACATTTCATAATTTCGTCGGATAAATGTTTCAAATCTACGATTCCTTGTTGGGTCCAAGCCATGTTTCCTCCAAAAGCAAGCATGGGAAACAGAACAGTTAATTCTTAGCTACAATTGGCGTCAGCCAGTCCTTTCGTTGAAACCACGTAACACAACCTTACGATTTTGCCGTTTGTCCCGTTGTATTTGAACATCGTTTGGATGATGTGTCCCCAGTCTCTTCACTTCCAATTTTTCCTCCAAGGACATCGAAGAAGATGGATGATAAAGTAAATTATCCACCTCGTTCATGCTAACGCCCGCGTTCACCTTCCCCTTCTCACTCCCGCACAATTAGCACCTCACTGTATGTACTGTTACTCTGTACGTCCGCTGTCATTAGTCAAAAGTCAGCAGCCTGAGGGCTGAACGAATTTAGCTCAAATGATCAGTAAATCAAGGGGGCGTGTCATGACGCTTATCACTCACTACGAAATTGAACGGAAGCTGATGCTGCTGTGTTTGGGCTGTAAAAAATATGCCTATTTAGATATATCCCATGTTTTTCTTGTGGCTATTTGGTGCTGTTGCTGCCATAGGTTCCACCAAAATTTAAAACAGTCTGTTTGTAGATTTTTTTAACAATGATCTTATCCTCTTTATTATAACAGATAGGGAGGGCTTAGCCCTGTTAGCCCATTTATACTAGCCATCCCTGGTCTTCAGAGAGGTGGTGCTAACTGAAGCGCATTTTATAAGGGGTGTCACGCCCAGACTTTCCAGTGATTATGGCAGCAGTGATTGTACTAAATTATCCCTAGGTGTGAATGTGTGTGTGTGTGTGTCGGCCCTGTGATGGTCTGGTGACCTGTCCAGGGTGTCTCCCCGCCTGCCCCCCAATGACTGCTGGGATAGGCTCCAGCATCCCCGCGACCCTGAGAGCAGGGGTTTGGATATAACGGATGGATGGATGGATGGATGATCGTAGCCAGGTAATTATTTCATATAAAGATTAGATTGCTTGTTAGCCACACGACCAAGGCCGGTGGAATTTGTTTTCGGTACAGCATGTTAAACTCTGCAACACAATACGTTCATGGACAACAGCAGACATGCCACATATCATCACAAACAATACAGTCACACAATAGCAGAAACAAACACATTACGCACAACAATTAGGTGAATGGTAGTATGCATGCCAGTGGTGTGTGAGGAGGGGACTATAGGGAGGAATTCAGAGTCCTGATGGCTAGGGGAAAAAAACTGTTTGTGAAGCGTTTAGTCTTAGTGGACAGTGGCCTATAGCGCCTCCCTGAGGGGAAGGAGCTGGAAGAGAAAAACTAAATTTGCGCTATTTAACTGTATACATTTGTGGTGAAGAGGGAGCTGAGCCGGAAGGCAAAGCTCTCAATTTACCGGTCAATCTTCATTCCAACCCTCACCTATGGTCATGAGCTTTGGGTAGCGACCGAAAGGGTGAGATCGCAGATACAAGCGGCTGAAATTAATTTCCTCCGCAAGGTGTCTGGGCTCAGCCTTCGAGATAGGGTGAGGAGCTCGGACATCCGGAGGGAGCTCGGAGTAGAGCCGCTGCTCCTTCTCGTCGACTGGAGCCAGTTGAGGTGGTTCGGGCATCTGATTAGGATGCTTCCTGGGTGCCTTCCTTCGGAGGTTTACCGGGCACGGCCGACTGGGAGGAGACCCCGGGGGTAGACCCAGAACTCGCTGGAGGACTACATGTCCAATCTGGCCTGGGAACGCCTTGGGATCCCCCAGGAGGAGCTGGAGGGCGTTGCTGAGGAGAGGGATGTCTGGAGTGCCCTACTTAGCTTGCTGCCACTGTGACCCGACCCCGGAGAAGCGGCTGATGATGAATGAATGAATGAATAACTGTATAAATAATCAGGGTTTGCAAACTGCTTTCCAGTACAGCTGTTGTTAACAGAACTGATGTCAAAACAGCCGCTTTCTAAATGTAGCCGCGGTTCAGCCAAATACTAGGTTTGAGCCTAGTCTTGTTTGTACTCAAATTAAATACCAAAGCATCTGACAAAAGGGCTGACAAGGCGTGACATCTTGGCCGTTGGGACGGAATTGATATTGTAGGATATTAGGCGTAATGTAAATTATCATGCCACGCATCAGTGATTTAATGAGCTTCACGACATACACCAGGCATTACGGATTTCACCCCTGTCAGCCTCTGAAATATGCCCAGGACATCATCTTTATGCTATGAGGAATATTTGTAATTTGTATCAAACACAGGCTGTCAGTCCAGATTGCACTATAACTAACAGAGGATGTGGGGCTTCTGAAAAACGAGTTTTCCTGTAATCCTCTGTGATGATCACAATGTGACATACAATCATCAAATTACAGCGAAGCACTGTTCACCCTGCCAATGTCATTTTTTTTCAGCCACTAATATCGTAATTGTTATTATTATGAGTTATATTGGATTACAGCAGTATTTGGCTGTTCGGTGTTATCAAACAGTACTGTGCTGTTGCACGCTGCACTCACAGCCACAGCCGCAGCTGCAGGAACGTGGGTGTGTGCGGCTGCTGTGCAGTTTGGCTCAACTTGAGCCCTAAACACACTCCAGTGTGTACTCACAAAAGCGTAAATAATGCATGTGGGCGTACATTTAAAAAGGACTGCCGAGAGCACTAGCTGCGGCGGGAAAAAGACGAAACGTGAGTCTCCAAAGTGCGAGCCCGAACCACCCAATTAACACGTCCCTCCTGTAATTAACACGGCCCGGCTACCGTAGGAATCTTCACATTTTTCGGGGGGTACTGTTCGGCCAGACAGACTGCAAATAGGAGAAGGTGATGACGAACTACGTAGACCGGCCAAAGCCTCTCAGATGAAACCCGACATCTGTGCGCCCGGTCTGCGTGAGCCTCCAGACTTTGCAAATCTCTTCGCCAGCGACTTGGATGAGAGTTTTATAAAAAGTAAGAGCAGAGTTGTGCAGGGCGGCCTGGTCGCGTCATCCTCTGCAGCCTTAATTCCGGTATTAAACGTGGCTTTTGGAATGAAATTAAAGGACTCGCTACCCTCCAGCTGTCCACATGAGCTGCGAGCCACTCCTTCAAGTTGCTTGGCAGAAACAGAGCTGATTAAGCTGCAACAGGAATCTGATTACTTTATGGTATGAAGGCGACGTCACTGTCAGCAAGCTCACAAGTTTAACGACTTCTGGTCTAAGGAGTGAGATGAAGTAATGCTGGCGTGTAGGATCCCTCCAGGAAAAATGGAGGGAGTGAAGGCTGCTGGTGCACGTGCACGCGCTCGCAGGCGTGCGAGTGTGCGTGCGAGCGTGCCGGTGGAACAGGAGTGCTTTAGGGTTGAGCATGAATGAATCTCTGAGCTGTAGTGGTGGAGGAAGTCCCAGAGGACGCACAGAGATCGATAGACGGATAGAGGAGGTGCTGGTGTTTAGGAGAGGAATAGGTATAACAGATGGAAGGGAAGAAATCCTGGCGGATAATGAGTAGATCACAGGAGAGAGACAGAGAGGCAGAGAGAGAGACAGAGAGAGAGAGAGAGCGAGTGAAAGAGAGAGCGAGAGAGACAGGGAGCGAGAGACAGCGAGAGCGAGAGAGAAAGAGAGCGAGTGAGAGTGAGTGAGAGAGCGAGAGAACGAGACAGTGAGCGCGAGAGAGAGAGACAGCGAGCGAGACAAAGAACACGAGAGAGAGACAGCGAGTGAAAGAGAGTGAGGGAGAGACAGAGCGAGAGAGACAGAGCAAGATAGAGAGAGAGCGAGCGAAAGAGAGAGCAAGGGAGAGCGAGTGAAAGAGAGAGCGAGTGAGTGAAAGAGAGCAAGAGAGAGAGAGAGACAGAGTGAGTGAAAGAGAGCGAGAGAGAGAGACAGAGTGAGTGAAAGAGAGAGTGAGAGAGAGCGAGAGAGATAGGCAGATAGACAGACAGACAGACAGACAGATAGAGGGCGTGAGAGAGAGAGAGCAAGGGAGAGCGAGTGAAAGAGAGAGCGAAAGAGAGAGAGACAGAGTGAGTGAAAGAGACAGGCAGACAGACAGACAGATAGAGGGCGTGAGAGAGAGAGAGCAAGGGAGAGCGAGTGAAAGAGAGAGCGAAAGAGAGAGAGACAGAGTGAGTGAAAGAGAGCGAGAGAGAGAGAGAGACAGAGTGAGTGAAAGAGAGCGAGAGAGAGAGAGAGACAGAGTGAGTGAAAGAGAGCGAGAGAGAGAGAGAGACAGAGTGAGTGAAAGAGAGCGAGAGAGAGAGCGAGAGAGACAGGCAGACAGACAGACAGACAGACAGACAGACAGACAGACAGACAGACAGACAGACAGACAGATAGAGGGCGTGAGAGAGAGAGAGCAAGGGAGAGCGAGTGAAAGAGAGAGCGAAAGAGAGAGAGACAGAGTGAGTGAAAGAGACAGGCAGACAGACAGACAGACAGAGGGCGTGAGAGAGAGAGCGAGTGAAAGAGAGAGCGAGAGAGACAGGCAGGCAGACAGACAGACAGACAGACAGACAGACAGACAGACAGACAGACAGACAGACAGACAGACAGACAGACAGAGGGCGTGAGAGGGAGAGCGTGAGAGAGAGAGCGTGAGAGGGAGCTAGACGAGGAAAAATAGTGATTGCCAGAGATGGATCATCGAGAGACAGAAAGAAAGATGGAGAGGAGGATCTAGATGAATAACTGGAAATGAGGAAAGGTATTGCAGCAGAGAGCTGCTGCACACGAACACACACAAACACACACACACGCACGCGCGCACACACACGCACAGCACACACATTACACACACACAAACACACCTCAACAGAAACCTGTTCTTCTGTCAAGTCCTCTCCCAAAGCCACGACCTTCATGACCGCTGTCTGGATGAGGTCGAACCCGGAGCCGGTCACAAAAATAGTTCTCCCTCCGCTAGAATGAATACACACACACACACAGACCCACACACAGAGACACACACACAGACACACACAGACAGAGGGAGGGAGAGAAAAAGATGTACATATGTAAGTAGTATTGCAGTACGGCAGGAGAGGACGGGCGTGGCAGCAGTGACAGAAAGACGGGGACAGCTCCCGAGCTGCACCTGGGGGGGATTTTCGCGGCGGAAGAAGGAAAATAAGCGAGTTGATCAGGCACGCCGCCGATTTCCAAAAAGTTGTCTTTTGTTCCAGTCTGGAAGCCGGATCGTTCGCCGCTACCACGACTCTATTATTTAAACAGCCATTTGTGCATTCTCTGCACGCGACCACCTACTCGGCAACTCTTAAGAGGACAAATATTTCAATTTAGCTTTTGTTTTATGAGTAAATTTAGAAAAATAGAAAACACACACACACACACACACACACACACACACAAGCTGTTTTGAAAGAAAAGCCCTTTTATCAGTTTTACAGACGGCCAGAATTTTCCGGCGCACACTTGCTTCGTGAGGCTTTTCTTAAGCGATTATTTATCCGCAGATTTATTCAAGCTCATCACCCCGTGGAACCTCGTCGGCGTGGCATATTTGACTGTTTTTTAAACTCGCTGTAAAAACATCGGCGCAGTGACGGGTGCTCGTCCGTCTCGCTGTTCGATGCTCTGTGCTGCAGCCAAATGGAAAGGGGCGCATTAACTTGGGTGCTCGGTGACACTGTGATCGTGATCACCACAGGACCCTTGGGTGGTATATCCCTGCGTCTATCCGCACAGACGACACACATGGTTAAGACCCCCGCTGAGGCTCATCACACCGAACCTCACGGCATCACACCCGCTCCTGATTCATACTCCCTCAGATAACTCATACTGAGTTTTGTGAGAAACTGTAGGTCTTAGATTCTCATGTTCAGTAACTGATAAATGATAAAGGGGGCATCTCCGGGTAGCGTAGCGGCCTATTCTGCTGCCTACCGACACGGGGATCGCCGGTTCGAATCCCCCGTGTGACCTCAAGCGTCCCTACAGAAACAATTGGCCGTGTCTGCGGGTGGGAAGCCGGATGTGGGTGTGTGTCCTGTTCGCTGCACTAGCGCCTCCTCTGGTCGGTCGGGGCGCCTGTTCGGAGGGGAGGGGGAACTGGGGGGGGATAGTGTGATCCTCCCACACGCTTCTTTTCCCCTGGTGAAACTCCTCACTGTCAGGGGAAAAGAAGCGGCTGGCGACTCCACGTGTATGGGAGGAGGCATGTGGTAGTCTGCAGCCCTCCCCGGATCGGCAGAGGGGGTGGAGCAGCGACCGGGACGGCTCGGAAGAGTGGGGTAATTGACCAAATACAATTGGAAGAAAAAGGGGGAACCCCCCCCCCAAAAAAAAGGTTTCTACTTCACTATGTTTGTTTAAGTAACGTAACCATTACAGAGTAAACAGGAAATGGCGACATGAAGATTTTGCTTCCTTTTTACAAGTACAATCTCAGTAAAGAAGCAGTACTTTTTAGTTTTTTGGATATTTCCCCCCTTTCCCCCCTAATTGTATCCAGCCAATTACCCCACTCTTCCGAGCCGTCCTGGTCGCTGCTCCATCCCCTCCTCCCATACATCTGGAGTCACCAGCCACTTCTTTTCACCTGACAGTGAGGAGTTTCACCGGGGGGACGTAGCGCATGGGAGGATCACACCATTCCCCCCCCAGTTCCCCCTCCCCCCTGAACAGGCGCCCCGACCGACCAGAGGAGGCGCTAGTCCAGCGAGCAGGACACATACCCACATCCGGCTTTCCACCCACAGACACAGCCAACTGTGTCTGTAGGGACGCCCGACCAAGCCGGGGGTAACATGGGGATTCGAACCAGCGATCCCCGTGTTGCTTAGTAACGGAATAGACCGGTACGCTACCCGGACACCAGAAGCAGCACTTTTAAGCAGAAATTCTCAGGACTCTTTCCACCTCTGGTTGTTGTCCAGCCTTACAGAAACCGACCAGTCTCCTGTGAGACGGGCTGCTTATAATCAGCGTTATAAAGGGTCTATATCAGCTTTATAACTGTTCACATCAGCTTTATACAACAGGTTTACGACAGTTTTATATCGGTCTATATCAGGTTTATAAAAGGTTTAACCCAGCCACTGAGGATGCACAAGCCAGTGCATCCTTAGTGCCGGTCCCAAGCCCGGACAAATGGGGAGGGTTTCGTCAGGAAGGGCATCCGGTGTAAAATCTTTGCCAAATCAAATATGCGGATCATAAATAAGCGGATGATCCGCTGTGGCGACCCCTAACGGGAGCAGCCGAAAGTAGTAGTAGTAGTAGATCAGGTTTATAAAAGGTTTAAAATAGCTCCATAAGAGGGTTCTGTAACCGAAACTGACCAGACGAAGCTGCTCTTCGGCTCGTGGTCCACCACGTTGGGGTTCTCCAGAAACTGAAAGGCGTTGAAGATGGAGGTCCTGGTCGCCTTGCCATACTTGACGGAGACGGTGAGTTGGTCGGAGGGCACCTTCTCCGCCCGGTACTCTCCTGTCCGGCAGGTGATATTTTTTCCAAAATGCTCCCTGCCAAGACAAGGACATAAGTCAGCACCGGCGCCGGGGTCACGCCGGGTCTTGGTGCAAGCGCCGGCTGACATGGCAGCTCCCGACAGCTTGTTAAATCCCCGCTTTGCCGGGTCATTTTCCCGTTACCTCTGCCCAAAACGTCACCGTAGGAGCCCCCTTTTTTTCCCCATCTACCCTCGACAGGTTAGTAGCGGTCACTGCCGTAGGGAATAGGGGGGGGGGGATTCCCACATCTGACACCAAAGCTAAGGTCAATTCCATTTTCACTTCAGCAATGACAGAATGGGGGGGGGGGGCGATCAATTTCTGGGCTTCAAAGTCTGCCTACTGTAGAATTTGCATCGAGGACAAGGTCTGAATAACAAGTAGAACGTATCAACTCAAGTGATTGAATTGAGACAGAATTGGCCCTCAGCGTGAATGACAATTACCGAAGCGAGGAGAATAAAACCCACCTCACCTTATTTGGTGTCCAAACCTGCTTTATGGACCGCGGGTATAAACTTGATAATAGTATGGTATGAAACCTGCACGCCATCAAAAGTTCGAGGGCAGGAGGCGACCTGCATGAGACTCAGAGGCGTTTGATAGCGGAGGGAGAAACTGCACGAGGTTCAAAACAGCGGACGCGTCATTTAGGTGGTGACGGCCGTCACCGCGTACGACAGGGGTCCCCAATTACTTTTCATAGCGGGCCACTTTTAGGGCCACTTTTAAAACCACGGGCCACTCAACCTCCAGCAGCATGTTGTTCGTTAGTTTGTTTTGGTGTCGATACGTTGCAGGTGTTATAATTTAAACAGAGATTTTTCATCTATTTTTCGATATATTACTAGTCTTACTTTTACTACTGTAAACTACTAATAAGACACGTTAGCCCCCTAGCTAACGGGTCTGACCCTTTAGCCGAGCGGTTAGTGATGTCGCCTTGTGGTGCAGCACACCCCGTATCGAATCCCGCACCGGGCAAGAAAATAACCGGCTACACTAAGAAATTCACTGTTTTTTGTTTTTTTTCGGTAGGGAAATTTAAAAAAAATCTTCCTTCTGGCATTTCTCCAAAAATTCTCACGGACCATAAATCAACCCGTCACGGGCCGGACGTGGCCCGCGGGCCGCCTATTGGGGACCCCTGGCGTACGATGACCAAACGCACGCGGTGACCCCGTTTCGAGGAAATGTGTTAACGGCACGAAGCAAGGACACTTCGGACGCCAGCCCTGCAGGTCAGAGTGAACATACTACATACGTCCATAAACACAAGAGTGACACGAGCAGGAGCAACAACAACAACAACAACAACAACAAACCAAACAGATGCTCACTTCTCTTTTACCCCAAACCAGACTGTATCACACCAGGGTCAACCCCAACTGCCCTCCATTTTGGATCCCCCCCCCCCCCGTTTTCTCCCCAATTACCCATCCAATGACCCCACTCCCGGTCGCTGCTCCACCCCCTCTGCCGATCCGGGGAGGGCTGCAGACTACCACGTGCCTCCACCCATACATGTGGAGTCGCCAGCCGCTTCTTTTCACCTGACAGTGAGGAGTTTCACCAGGGGGACGTAGCGCGTGGGAGCATCACCCTATTCCCCCCCAGTTCCCCCTCCCCCCCGCTGAACAGAGGAGGCGCTAGTGCAGCGACCGGGACACACACCCACATCCGGCTTCCCGCCCCGCAGACACGGTCAATTGTGTCTGTAGGGACGCCCGACCAAGCCGGAGGTAACACGGGGATTCGAACCGGCGACCCCCCGTGCTGGTAGGCAACGGAATAGACCGCCACACCACCCGGACACCTGTTAATTCCTATAAGGCTGTACATTGCATTTCTATGTCAGAATGTGCTGCATTAGAAAACGTTAGTTTGTGTCCTTACACTTGGCAGTCCACCCCACCGACGGTGACCTGGACGTCTTCTTTGGTGCCGGTGTCCAAGTCGATACCAGAGATGTTGACGAGCGTGCCTCCCGCTTTCAGACCCCTGGTGGGATGCACCCTTTGAGGGACGGGGTCCTGGCAGGGGGTCGGAAAGACGGCATCATTAAATGCAACTCATCTTCTCACTGCTGGGATTTTAAAGTACACACCCACTCCAGCCCACAGGCGAACCGCCGCTCACGCACACACACACACACACACACACTTCAGTCATTCACTCGCACTTTTTCCTCCCACTCGCTTTATCCATCCCTGTCCAGCACAAACACTGCCACACACACATACACACACATACATACCCACGCTCACACACACCACATCCTCCTTGATTTGCTGAGCAAACAGGGAGGCTGAGAAGTCCCCTGTGGGGGAGACTTAGCAGAGTCGGTGATATGAAGAGCCAGTTAAATAGCTCCGCTGTAGCCCGTTAGAGTATTAGAGAGAAATGGGCCCACTGCTAGCATCTGGTTAAAGTTGTACGGAAAGAGAATGTATACCCCCCACCCCCCGCCCCCCAAACACACACACATTCATACATACATACATGAATTCAAACATTTTAATGCAGTCCATTACCATTGTAATACGACAGAATCTAAGCCCCCCGATTTGCCAGAGTATTAGGGTCCTGTATGTGAACAGAGCACTTAAATGGCGTGTCTCTGGCAAATCCTGATAAGGGGCTCTCCGTCGCTTGGAAATGGAAAATATAATGGCGACCATAAAACAACCAAATCAGCTGAATGCTTTGGGATGTGTTCATGATCATCACGTGTACATATATATACATATAAACACACACACACAGACGCAGGAAAAAAGTTTTAATACGTTGCTTTTAATGTTTTAATACATTGTTTTAATACATTTTAATACAAAAAGTTTTTATATGTTTAATATTTAACACAATAAAAGTTTTAATACATTGCTTTTAAAAGTTTTAAGACAATGACATTAAATTGTAATACATTTAATACATCCCCATATATGTGTGTGTGTATATATGTGTGTGTGTGTTATATATATACATATATACATATACATATATATGTATGTGTGTATATATATGTGTGTATATATATGTGTATATATGTATGTATGTGTGTATGTGTGTGTGTGTGTGTATATATATATATATGTATAAACATCAATTAGCCAAAACATTATGACCACCTGCCTAATATTGTGTAGGTCCCCCTCATGCCACCAAAACAGCCCTGACCTGTCGAGGCATGGACTCCACAAGACCTCTGAAGGTGTCCTCTGGTATCTGGCACCAAGATGTTAGCAGCACATCCTTTAAGTCCTGTAAGTTGTGAGGTGGGGCCTCCATGCATCGGACTTGTTTTTCCAACACATCCCACAGATGCTCGATAGGACTGATGTCTGAGGAAGCTGGAGGCCAGGGTAACACCTTGAACCCTTTGTCATGCTCCTCAAACCACTCCTGAACAATTTTTGCAGTGTGGCAGGGTGAATTATCCTGCTGAAAGAGGCCGCTGTCATAAGAAGATGGTGGCGCAAATTCACGTTTGCAGCGGCCTCACCCAGTACCGTCCACGCAGTGTCTTTGTCCACGTCTGCATCTAAGTTTTGTCTTCGTTTGATGGCTGGGAGAGCTGGTGCTGGATCGGCTGGGAGAGCTTGGTCTGCAGCGTCCTGTGGGCCCAGAGACCACGGCACTGTCTGGAGCTGTGCCCGAAGAGGAAACACCGAGGGTGGTCTGACAGGACGCTGAAGCGGGGCAGGCTAAGCTAACTGCTAGCCCATGCAGACCAGCAGTTCCAATAACACTGAGGGCAGTCTGGCGGAGGCCTCCCCTAGACTTGAATGTGTTTTTAGTGTCGTCGTGTGGAGTGCGGGGGAGGTGTGTCGAGGGTGTCTGGCTGGGAGAGCTGGCATTGGGTCGGCTGAGGGAGCTTGGTCTGCTGCGTCCTGTTGGCCCAAGGACCATGGCCTTGACCAGAGCTGTGCCCAAAGAGGAAACACCAAGGGCAGTCTGACAGGACATATGTTTGGACATATGTATTCTTGTAGTTTTTGGGTAAGTTTTTGTCTTTGTGTTGCACTACTGTGGGCTGGAGGAAACCATGTTTTGTTCCCTTTCATGTGCGCAAGTGCATGAAACGAAAGAACAAATGAAGTGTTTCTGATTCTGATCAGGGAATACCGTCACCATGAAGGGGTTTACCTGATCTACAACAATGTTTAGGTAGGTGGTACGTATCAAAGTAACATCCACACGAATGCCAGGACCCAAGGTTCCCCTGCAGAACATTGCCTCAGAGCATCACACTGCCTCCGCTGGCTTGTCTTCTCCCCATAGTGCATTCCTGGTGCCATCTCTTCTTCCCCAGGTGAACAACGCACACACACACACACACACACCCGGCTGTCCACATGATGTAAAAGAAAACATGATTCATCAGACCAGGCCACCTTCTTCCACTGCTCCATGGTCCAGTTCTGAAGGTCACCTGCCCATTGTTGGTGCTTTCAGCATTGGACAGGGGTCATTATGGACACTCTGACCGGTCTGTGGCTACACAGCCCCATACCTAGCAAGCTGTGATGCATTGTGTGTTGTGACACCTGTCTATCATGGCCAGCATGAATTTTTTCGAACTTTTTGAGCTGCAGTAGATCTTCTGGCCATTGTAATATATAATCAATGTTATCCAATTCACTTGTCAGTGGCTTTAATGCTTTGGCTGATCGGTCTCTATATGTGTGTGTGTGTGTGTGTGTGTGTGTGTGTGTTTACCCTGTAGGTGAAGTAGAGGGAAGAGGTTCCACTCTTGCCTCCTGCGACCTCCACCTTCACCGGGCCCCTGCTGGTCTTATTGTGATCCAGAGCACCGATCTCACACACCACACTGAACACAAGGAGAGTAAAAATATGCAGGAAGACATTATTTTTTCAAGATCCATATTCCTAGCAAGTCCCAGAAAGACGGACCCAATAGCAGAGGGGTCAAAGGTCAGAGGCGCCAGTAACATTAACATTTTCAGGCTGGCATTTCACGTCTTTGTTAGAGAAAAGCTCGACAGGGATGAACAAGTCACAAGTACAACGCAGAAAGGAAGAAGAATATTTCCAGACCTGTATTCGCAGTGAAACCACTCAATTACACCCCAATTTCTGTAAAAGTCATGTTTATTATTAAGTACGGCACCACGGTGGCCCAGTGGGTTTGCACTGTCACCTCACAGCAATGAGGTCCTGGGTTCGAACCCCGGGGTTGTCCAACCTTGGGGGTCATCCCGGGTCGTCCTCTGTATGGAGTTTGTATGTTCTCCCCGTGTCTGCGTGGGCGGATTTCCTCCAGGTGCTCCGGTTTCCCCCCACCATCAGAAAGATATACATGTTAGGGCTATTACTCCTGCCTGTGCCCCTGAGCAAGGCACTGGAAAGAACTGGAGTTGGTCCCCGAGCGCAGCATGAAGGCGGCAGCTGCTCCTAGCTGCACAGATCAAAGCTAGGACGGGTTAATCTGCAGTACCTGAATTTCCCCAAGGGGGTTAATAAAGGAAACTTCATTAATTAAACTTAATTTACTGTATTTGTATCTGGGACATTCTTACGATGAATGTGTTCTCTGCATTCAACCCATCGTATTGTATAGGAGCAGTGGGCAGCTGCAGCGCCCGGGGACCAACTCCAGTTCTTCTTTCCAGTGCCTTGCTCAGGGGCACAGACAGGAGTATTAACCCTAACATGCATGTCTTTTTGTCGGTGGGAGGAAACCGGAGCACCCGGAGGAAACCCCACGCAGACACGCGGAGATTATGCAAACTCCACACAGAAAGGACCCTGGGATGGCCTGGGTTTGGAACCCAGGACCTTCTTGCTGTGAGGCAACAGCGCTAACCACTGGGCCACCATGCCGCCACTGTTAGTTTTCATCCACCTTAACAACCCACTGCAAATCCAAACTTTCATCTAAACTTTAAGTGCCTAGGTGTTAATGGTACTGACTGGAGGACAGACCTAAACATGTCCAGACATCTGAACAGGACTAGTTTTGCACATGGTGGATGGGGAGGACCCGAGAAATGTTTCTCTTGTGTAGGGAAACGGGAGATGGGGATGAATATTCGCCGATGCAGAGCATGTATTCCTGTGGCGAAGTGGTATTTCTATTTACATATTTCGAGACTTGGGATTCAGCGGCGTCTCACTTTAAGAGAGTAGTTCTGTTTCCCAAGCAACGTCTGTCGGGCAACTTCTCCCCCCGGACTGCAGATCGATAGAATGGGTATAATGAGCTAATTAAAATATTCACCCATGCTACTTCAAGGCAAGTAAAAGTATCGTCAAACTGATGTATCTGAAAAACTAATAGAAAAAAAAAAGCTTTGGATAAAACCTGCCCATAGAATGTGTGATGGACTTCACAACAGGGTGGCGGGTGTGTGCATTCGTGTACATGTGTGGCGCCTGCACGGGCCATGTGTGTACGCATGCCGGAGTGCATTATTACCTCGTGGAGACAGAGTACTTCTCCATCTGATGGATGCAAGGCTTCCCAACGACGCTGATGCTCTTAATATCCTCCTTATGGATGCCGAGGTTGGAGCCGCGGATGGTGATGGAAATTCCTCCCCGCGTGGGACCGAAACGGGGGATGATCTGGATGGGAGCGATAAGACCGAGGTGGAGTGGGGGTGGGGGGGAGTATAGTAGATTTAGGAATGGGGAGGAGGGAAGGGATTTAAAATGGATTTCAGATAATACAGATTAGTTGGGGCAGTAAGAACACACAAGAGATTTCCACAGCCTGTCTGAGTATGCCGGATGGAGGAGGTCAATATACCGCCTGGTCATGTTTGTTGATATAGTGTATATATATATATATATATATATATATATATATATATATATATATATATATGAATAGAAATAAATTCTAAAAATTCTCATTTAACATTTTGCAAATGGAATACTTGCCATATTCCCCGTGTTTCCATATTATTGCCCCTTATTGCACCTATTTCTATTTAGCTTTATTATTGTTATTCTATCAAGTTTATATATATTTTATTATTCTTTTAACTTTTACCTTACTGTTGCTGTTAATTTTTCCCTCTTGCACCAACACACAAAGTCAAATTCCTTGTATGTTCTTGAACTACTTGGCAATAAATATGACTATGATTATAATTATACATAGATAGGGACACACACACACACACACACGTGCGCGCGCACATGTGTGACGAGCACAGTTAATGACGGAGTCTTATCACTGAAAATGAAGCACCCGCAGCCACACGAGCAGAGGGGGAATTGATCCGAATCTGTCCCAGAAGGAACGGCCTGCATATCAGTGTATCACGCCTTAGAGGAGAAAGCAAAACTTTGATGTCCCTCCTCGTCGATGGGCGCGAGACGGACCCGGTCAATCAACGGAACACGATCAGCGATCTCTCGACGCCGGCGTCAATACCGCTACGGCAGCTACATTCTTAAGTCTGTTGATGGGTGACTTGGGTCTTCCGAAAAGGTCAAAGGTCGAAAGGGAAGCAGCGATAACTCACGTCAGTGATCCGGGGGTTGGGGCACTCAGCGCTGTGGGGATCCTCGGACCCGTGCTCGTTGGAGCACAGCTCCTCGTAGATGCAGGCGTTCCGCCTGGTGCACCACACACACTTGTACTTGGGGTCGGCGTTCTTGCAGAGGCTGCAGTCCTCCCTGCCCATGGAGCAGTTGTAAAGGGTGACTGTAGGGGAGGCGGCGAGGGACATAACAGAGAGAAGAAATACGAGAAATTAAATAAGCAAATAAATAAATAAATCGAATTTTTTTAATATATATTTTGGATGGCGACAATAATGTTTTTTTTAGAACTAACTCAATACAAACTGACATTTAGTTACACAGTTAGCTGTGCCATCTGTCTAGAAGGGTTGTGACTCCTCCAAAAATGTGAGTTTGCTTCTTCTCAAATCAACATAATAATCCTCATTGATAAGACAACTGGCAAATTTATCTTTTCTCTTCACCCCCACCGCTATTCTCTCTTCGTCTCGCCCTCGTTTTCTACCACTTAGTATTGTCCATGTGGTTTCATTCGAGGTAGGAATTCACAGAAACTCCATCGCCAGAGATGTAAGTAAGACGTTTTCTAACACCTTTAACCTGCTCAAATAGAGCAGTGTTTAAAGTTTTGAGGTATTTGTGATGCGTCAGCTTGTTATTCTGGGTTGTCGGTCAGCTAAAGACAGGATTCAGACAAGCTAGCTTTAGCTCCGTTGAACCGCTGCTAAAGCATCTACTCTACAATGTCAACGTTAAAGAGATACTTGCATCAAAATCTGACTTTTCCTGTTGTTAATAGATGTAAGGAGTGTGGATGTGATCGATGAGACAAATGGTAGCCCTAAAATCACATTTATGGTCAGACGAGAGATACCGGCGGTCGAGTAATTTATTTCTGGTTGGCGAAAATGTGGTAACTTGCCGCGTCACGAATTAGCATTAGTATAGAGGGCGTGTCCGTAGCAGGATGCTATAAAAGCAGAGACGCGCCCTTTTGGCTCGAAGGAATGCGGCTGTATTGGCTGAGCAACATATTCGTGTAGTCGACCTCCCCTGAGAAAGAGGAATCGTCTTCCACTTCAACATCCTCAACCTCGAAGCTGCTGTCGGTGGTCTCGTCGCTCGCAAATTATTTATTTTTGTAAAGTGACGACAGAGCAGGAAGAGGGCTATCGCCAGTGAATTTGTCGGTTTTCTACGCCAAGTGGTTTAGCCCCAGTGTTTAGCCCGCCCAGCCAGCCACGCCCACACAACCGCCCTGAATTTCAGTAGCCAACAGCTATGAAATCATAAAGGCGTGGTTTTATTCAAACCTCCCGTGTTAAAAATGTGCTCAGAAACAACATGAAAGTATCTCTTTAAGCATCCAGTCAGGATGTGATGTAAATAAAATGTGAAGTTAGATACTCAACTGGTAATATGCAGTCAGTACTAGACCTACTACAACAGTTCCACATCTATGACATTACGTTTTTGCACTCTATTTCTTTATGAATTTTCCTTGTTTGTCAGCACAGCCAAGTCAACCGTCGACCACGATATAATCATTTTCATCGTCGAACCCCCGCCACCACAACGTAAAGATATTTAAAGCTCTAAATTGCTTGTGATTAATGCGGCGGGATCAACCAAAGTGAGATGTTAGGAAGAATATGTGTGTCAAATCCAATCGGATGATGGCACGGAATTATGTCGCCATTACAAATCAAATCTCGGTTTAATTTTCAATTTGAGATCAAAGGAAGCTTCTCCGGTTGTGATGTGTGCTGTGCCCTCGCCCCCCCCCACGCAATAAAAAAACGTGTGACACGTACCGTTTAGCGTGCTGTCTATCTTCTTGCCCGACACCTTGTCCTTCACGTAGAAGAGAAGATTGGTCTCTTGAGACTTACCGAAGGAAAACTAAGGAAATTGGAAGAAAAATGAATTATTAATATAGAATCTGGTGATTAATGGCAGCAGTTTCTTCTCAGAAGAGAGCGTGGGCTGTCGCTTCCACATGCCAACAAAAGGGGGAAAAATTCGTACCGGGTTTGGCAGACATTCAGCCAGAGAAATCAATCTTAGAAAAGATTATAGCCGGGGGGCTAGGCACCACTTTGACTTTCCACAATCACAATGAATTTACTGTGGCTGTGAATGGAGAGCATCAGTCCATTAGAGGGGGCTAGAGAATACCAAAGAGACTCCGCAAACCAGGTAAAAGAGGGATTTTTGAACCCCGGGATACTGTCAAGGGCTTCCGCGCAGCTTTTTTTTTTAATGATAGCGTGACATTAAAACATCCTGCAGCTGAGGCAACTGACTCATTTGCATGCTGGGAATACCCCCCCGCCCCCCCCCCCCCCACAGAGATGAACTACACCGCCACTGTGATAACGCCGTCCACATTTCCGCCACCGCTCAGAGAGCCGGTCTGAAATTATCAAAGCCGCTTTAACAAAAGAACAAGTTTGTGAGCGTAGGGAAAGTCGAGGGTGAGGCGTGACGGGGAAACCGATCGCCTAGCAACGAGAACGCAAATAAAAATATACTGTACTGACGCTGAAACCGCTGAAGCTGTAGAAAGGCCCGTCTTCGGAGACGACGTCCTCCTCCGTGTTTCTCATGAGCTCTGTGCCGATGGTGAAGGTCTGGTCCTGTGAAGACACGGAGGACGTTAATTCAACACATGACTTCATACAGGAGGCGAGACGGACATATGTGTAGAGAAAGACAAAAAAAAACCAAAACCACACAATCTCCCTTGGTTTACCTGGTACAGGGCTAGGTTGATGCCCTCAAAACTGATGGTGGTCTTGAAGCCCACGGGGATGAGGACAGGGTCTGGATTCTCAAAGCGAGGACACATCGTCCCCTAGACACAGATACGAGCGGAGAGATCAGACTTCCCCTCCAAACGTCAATTTGCAATTTCGACATGCACGCCACTTAACGGACCCCCTCATCCGCCGCGACGGGTAAGTGTATTGCCAGGGTCTGCCACCTTGTAAACTGAGATCTCCAACCCGAAAACATTTCTCACGCAAGATGGCGGCAGCTGATACTCAAGATTTCTCTCTCTTTTTATTGTAGTTGATCATTTCAGATTATATCGCCGCAACGCCGTGTCACCGCTGGTTGTAAGGGGACGCGGACATATCCACACCAGCACCTGCGGCATACTTTTCTGAACTTTTGTCAAGTCGCATGGCGGCGGGGTGCGGCGGGGAAACATGTCTGAGGTCAGGGTTCGTCGTCCTTGTCAGAGACAGCTCAACAGGACTGAACCCTCGTCCCTGTCCGACGGCGGGCTGTGCCGGTCACGAGCGAACCTTTCCTCCCGCTGGGAGCGCCGGCCGACCTTGACAAGGTTAAGTTCCACGTCCGGGGTTCTGTTGTCGGCTGAGCTGGGCTTGCACGCACACCAGGAACTCCTCTTGGCGAGACGCAAGGACACGAACGGGACATTTTAAAAATCAGGAACCAACTAAGAGCATCGAACATGATTAGGATTGTAAAAATATCTAAATAGGGGCGTCCGGGTAGCGTGGCGCTCTATTCCGTTGCCTACCAACACGGAAAGATCGGCGGTTCGAATCCCCGTGATGCGACGGCCTGGTCGGGCGTCCCTACAGACACAACTGGCTGTGTCTGCGGGTGGGACGCTGGATGTGGGTACGTGTCTGGGACGCTGCACTGGGCGCCGAACAGTCACGGGGACGAGTCAGGGGACACAGCTAGCACGGACTAACCTGTCGGTGCTTGATGACGTGAACGCCCACCACGCTGTCGTCCGTGTCGCTGCAGGTGTGGTCGCGTGTGTTCCACTGGCAGCCCCACGGGCTCTCCACGCACGACATGCACCTGAGACACACAAACATCACACACACACACACAGATGAGTGCATGCCAAAAACACACGCTTTCACACATAGCCATGATTAGCATAATTAGCCAGGTGCATCCTTAATGCATGCTCTCACGATCCGTCTCACACACACACACACACAGACACACAAACAGACACACTTACACATAAAAACAATACAAAACAAAAGATGCAAACTCATCATAGAGCGTCCGGCACAGAATCCATATTGCTGACAGTTAAATGGATCTGTACAACTCCGCATTGGTAACGCTCATTCATCATGCATCCCCTGCCACGGAATAAGAAAACAAGCGTGTGCAGGAATCACCACGAGAGAGAGACAGAAAGAGAGAGAGAGAGAGAGAGAGAGAGGGATGGGTGAGAGAAGAAGGAGGGGGGGGGGAATAAAAAGCAAACAGGGGAAAGATCGACTTTCATTTTCTGATTAATGAAAAGGAAACTGAGGCAATTTCCTCGGCGGGGTAATAAAACGGGAGAGAAAACGCCGCAGATGCAATCGATCTCGCCGTCAGTCATGCATCACAATTTACACACGGAGCCGTCCCCCAATCCCCCCACCCCGTCCTCCCGACACCGCCATTCATTTGCATCAAGGTTGATGCTGCGTATGGTGTTTTCCCTCACCCTCCCCCCCCCCCCATGACAGAAAGTGAGTGGGAAGAGGGAAATGAAGTAAGCCTCGGACTCACGGCGTGTTCTCGGCTTTCCTCACTGTCGCCGCGCAGTTGTAGAACTTGAAGTCCCGCGTCGCCAGCTCCACGCTCTCGTTGACCGAGATCTTGACCGGCACTGCCACGAAGTCTGGGGAGGGGTTGGGGGGGGGGGGGGGGCACAAAAACAGAGAGGGCATGAAGAAGTGTTCGGAGGTCGTGGGGGTGACTTGATGTGGGGGGGGGGGTGATGAAGGTTTTGTCTTGTTTGTTAAACTGTGTGTGTATATTATCCATCCATCCATCCACCCATCCATCCATTATCCATCCATCCATTATCCAAGCCGCTCATCCCAACCGGGCTCACGGCATGCTGGAGCCTGTCCCAGCAGTCACTGGGTGGCAGGCGGGGAGACACCCTGGACAGGCCGCCAGGCCATCACAGCGCCCCCCCCCCCACACACACACACACATTCACACCTAGGGGCAATTCAGTATGGCCGATTCACCTGACCTACATGTCTTTGGACTGTGGGAGGAAACCGGAGCCCCCGGAGGAAACCCACGCAGACACGGGGAGAACATGCAAACTCCACACAGAGGACGACCCGGGACGACCCCCAAAGTTTGACTACCCCGGGGCTCGAACCCAGGACCTTCTTGCTGTGAGGCGACTGCGCTAACCACTGCACCACCATGCTGCCATGTTTATATTTTATGTATTATTACTACATGCATGTATTAATTCTGTGTACATTTTCATGTACTTTTCATCTACTGTCATATAACCCACACTTGATTTTCATGTATGAAATATACCATACAAATGCTGTTTGTTTGATTGACTGATTGATTGATTGATTGATTGGTTGACTAATGATCACTGGACAGATTTCTGAACGCTTCACATGAGAGGTTAGGGACCCAAAGGTGACACCAACCACCATGCCATTCACTCTTTGAGCAAAAAAGCCCAACACCAGAGTTTGTACAGTTTCCCCCCGGTGGTTTTCAGTGACGGCTCCATAACTTTTAGCTTCATTTCCATGACCAACAGAAACTCTTTTTCCACGTTGCCACTCAAAAGGTATCTTTTTTTAGATTTCCCCCCCCTTTCTCCCCAATCGTACCCATCCAATGCTCTTCCGAGCTGTCCCGGTCGCTGCTCCACCCCCTCTGCCGATCCGGGGAGGGCTGCAGACTACCCCATGCCTCCTCCCATACATGTGGAGTCGCCAGCCGCTTCTTTTCACCTGACAGTGAGGAGTTTCACCAGGGGGACGTAGCGCATGGGAGGATCACGCTATTCCCCCTCCCGCCCCGAACAGGCGTCCCGATCGATCAGAGGAGGCGCTAGCGCAGCGACCAGGACACACACCCACATCCAGCCTCCCACCCGCAGACGCGGCCTATTGTGTGTGTAGGGACACCCGACCAAGCCGGGGGTAACACGGGGTATCAAACCGCCGATCCCCGTGGTGTTAGGCGACAGAATAGACCGCCACGCCACCCGGATGCCCCGAAGGTGTTTTTTTTTCACACTAAATGTGATGTGCAAGTCCATCTACATTTCAAACACTGTCTGGGAGACAGTGTTCTTTCAGCAACTTTCGTCGGCCATGTTTTGTATTTGCCCCCTTTGAAGCCGCCGGCACTTGTCTGGTACACCGCTGAAAAGACCGCCTGCTAACTACAGGAATGCTAGCGAGCGGCGGCAGATGCTTAGCACGCTTAGACAAACTGTTACACAAACACAACGGAAATTGAGACTCCCGACGCAATGATTCCACCTGCTGTTGCTTTGTTTTTCCAAACGGGCCGGCCGAGCGCTAACAGATGCACAGCCACGCCGCTTCGGTCCGACTGACACACACACCTGCTGCACAACTTTCCATATCTCCTCACGGGGCCTGGACATTTCTATTTGAAAAAGCCACCTACTTTTCCAGGTTTTTCATGACCATATGAACCCTGCCAACACACACACACACACACACCAACTCCCCCTAGTAGGCACTAAATCTACGTTGGCTTAACCTGATAGTTTTTCTATTGACAGTTCTCTAGTCCCTCCATCGCCCCAGGTTAAGAGCCTGGGTGTCATCCTGGACAGCACACATCAACAACGTCACCTGGTCTGCATACTTCCACCTACGCAATATTAATCATATCCGCCCGTCACTTACACCTAACAGCACCGCCATACTGACTCACACCCTGGTTACATCCCGTATTGACTGCTGCAATTCTGTCCTCTTTGCCCTTCCCCTCGTGTCTTCGTGAACTGCACTTGGTCCAGAATCCAGCTGCCCGTATCAGTACCAGAACTCCTTCCATAGATCATATCACTACTGTTCTTCAGCAACTCCATTGGCTCCCTGTTATATACCGTATTGACTTCAAGATCCCGCTCCTCACCTTTAAGACACTTAATAACCTAGCACCTTCATATCTTTCTGAACTCCTTCATATCCACACGCCCTCCCACACTCTCCGATCCTCCTCTGCTCTCCGACTCACTACACCGTCGGCCCGCTGGACCACCGTGGGGACTAGAGACTTGACCGCCATGGAGACTAGAGCCTTCAGTCGTTCTGCCCCCCGCCCATGGAGCTCTCCCCCACAAGACATTCACAACACTGACTCTCTTTCAACCTTCACATCCCATCTCAAAACGCACCTTTTCAAACCGGCATATTCAGTCTGATCCACGCTTCACTGAGTTTTGTGCAGATGATGACGTTATACTGATCTGTTGTGTTAACTTTTTATCATCTACCCTGCTCTGTTTTGATCCTATGCTGTCTGATACAGTGCTGCTGGTTTTTTACTGTCTTCTGTAAGGTGTCCTTGAGTGCTCTGAAAGGCGCCCACAATAAAATCTTTATCAACACACACACACACACACACACACAGATTGACAAGACACACCCTCTAAATTCATCTGTGTGAGGGACTCCGTCCCCTATTGATTTACATTCACTGTGGATAATGTGTGTGTTGTGGAGCAGTGACAGGAAATGACCGCGTGAGGTTGAAAGCGTACAAACACGACTTCAGGTCAACACCAGAACGACCAAGCGGGTCATTTTCACCGTTCTGGATTTTCGAAGTTTAACAACTTTGTGGGTGGGGGGGGGGGGGGGGAGATACAGACCTGCCGCTCCATGAAGGCTCCTCAAATGTCATATATTTGCATTAAAATGAGTTTTAGATCAGTTGTACAAAAAAGTTATGATGACATCTACCTAAAACGACCATGAGCGGTCGACATGGCGGCACGTAATTTGCGCGAGATCGTGTGCGTCATGTGACTATTTATGATGAGTGTTGGTCGCTCTGTCCTAGAAACACACTAGCGCCCTCCAGTGCAGAGAAATAGTCTAAAGTTGATGTGTGATTATGTCCAACATGTGTGGTTACAGACGCCGTTACAGACGCACCATGACTACCACCGAGGCGCTGCAGTATTTACAGGCGTCGGACAGCGGCCATTTTAAATTGTTT